>NW_021834828.1:7500-12500 GCF_006345805.1 Octopus sinensis
TGCGAGAAATGTTTTCCATTGTTACGCTTTTGCTTTTGTTAAGAAAAATGAATCATTAACTTAATTTTCAGCCAAAAAAAGCAGCGAAGATAATCCTGGTATGCTATCAAATAAAAATTAATCAGTAGGGCATTGTGAATTTCGTCTTGTTGGCATATAGACGAACCTTACGCCTTATTTCGGTCTTATGAGATCTCATTAGCGAAGCACACATTCCAGGATTAAATCCACCGTTTGTATAGCAACATAATCGTAAGTTCGAAGTAATGAAACGAGACAATGAAATAAAAACCAACTACCTGCGGAAGAGAGAGATATTTTCTTGGTTTACAATTGAATTGCCACTAATCGACACAAAATAACATCAGCTCATTACTACAATGAAGCTGGGCCGCTGTTGGTGTTTAATCAACAGACAGTATTAATTCATTACTACTGGGATCAAAAGAGATTCTGCCGTGACCATCTCAGGGCATTTTTAGTCTTATTATATCCAGTATTCCATTTCTTAACACATCCTTTTGTCTTAATATACGGTGAGATTCATGAATCGATGGAGGTTTGAGGTGTTTCAAATCTCGCTACTATATAATGCAGAACATTTGCTATCTCATTATGTTGCTAGATGAATCGTTAGCGCGTCGGACAAAACTCTTTGCGGAACTTGTTCTGATTTTTTTCATGGCCTGAGTTCGAATCTTGCTGGTGTTAACTTTACTTTTCACTGTTAGTGAACTAAGGTAACACTCCTTAATTTTTCGAGCACCATACGGAGTATTCGGGCGGTTCCAAGTAGTACTGTTTTCTGCAAGTGCTCCACCCTTATTGCAGCCCCTATTTGTTCCATGTTCAGAAAAAGACGCCGTGGAAATAGTAAATGGCGCAGTGTAAGTAGTATATCTGATGCAGTGTAAATAGTACATGATATTGTGTAATTATCATATCCCAGTGTAATTGTTGTGTGACATAGTGTAAATAGTAGAGGGTGCAGTGTAAATAGTAGAAGGTGTAGTGTAAACAGTTTATCATATTGTAAACAGGAAATTACACCGTGTAAATAGTTAATATAGTTAAACTATATATTACAACCATATCGTAAATCTCTTCGGGTAAATATTAAAACAGTGTAAATAACGCAACACAGTGTATATAGTAAAGGAAATTGTAGAAATAGTAAACCACAGTGTAAATAGTATAATGGCATCGTGCAAATAATAAATCACAGTATAAATAAAACACCAGAGTGTATATATATATATAGTAAATCGCATCGTTTAGATACTATATCACATTGTAAAGGTTAAATCGCACCGTGTAAATAGCTCATAGTTAAATATCATATCACATTGTGAATAGTATAATTACACCCTGTAAATAGTATATAATAGTGTAAATAGTATATAATAGTGTAAATAGAATAATCGCATCGATGTTACTAGCATTGTCAAGTCAATACAGACAGACACCAACACCTACCTACGAAATATAGACGAAAATTAAAGAAGCTTAACCAGTTTATATCTACTAATCATTGGAAACTAATTAAAGTAGAACATTCTCTTGAGATATTAGGTATCGGTTCTGAGGTCAACGCAGCTAATGGTCAGCCATATCAATCTAAGAACTGACCACTGACCACGTAGTCGATGTGTAGGCTCTGTCCAAATAGGTATTGCGTTTACGCCAATAACGTCTTCACTAATTCACCTATGTATCATTAGGTCTAGACTACACAACATAAAGCTGTCTTAATTCGCTTACTGTTTGATATTAAAGTCTTAAATCTTATTTTAATATCAATTATTTATCGCAATAGCGAAGGAATTTCGATGTAGTTCATTTTGCCTGCTAGAAATAACAGCCAAAACTCGACCTATCAGATTATGGACTTTGTGAAGCGTAATTACAAAGCAAATGGTTTAATCCTAAGCTGAAACAATTACAGTGCGCAAGTCACATATTATCCAATCGAAAATACACAGCGACTGATAGCATTTATTATATTTGTGTGAAAATGTTCGCCACACTAACTGCAACCTGGTCACTGACACGATTCTACTGAATCGCAAATTATTACAAACATCATAAGACGAGTTTGGGAGGACAAATCGAATAATTAAAAGTCCTGTAAGTCACGGAATGTCCTAGTAGATGGTAGAATCCTATATTTGACTAAAGGCTGGGTTTCATTCGATTGCTTATGGTTAAACAAAAGCAGCCTCAACACGAAAAGCATGTGTCGAAACAATGATATCCGAATGAGGTAGAATCTCACTTCAGATGAATCACGCACAAAATATAACCCGATGTATTTGTGCAGAGGTGCATTAGATATAACTGTTTTACGAAATTTATATTTTACGCCGAAATATGCATCGAAGTTCTTCCTTTTTGGATAATGTACTGTGCTGTGGGGGGAGAATGAATCCGACGTTTGGGAACTTAAAACTTTCTCTGAGAAAGGAAACATAAGCAGCACACACACATACACACACACACCACATACACACAAATACACAGAAACAGAAACATGCAGAAATACTCTCCGCACACACACATACACACGCACACAAACGTAAGCACTAACACGCATACACAGAAACACGCACTTACTCTTCTCTTTCTTTCGCTCTTTCTTTCAGACGATACGTTAATCAGAAAATAACACAAACAATGTATTGCTCTAAATCGTGCTCTCCACAGTGTAGTGTTCTCTAAATACGCATGAGTATTATGTGCTTATATGTATGTTATATATATATATATATCCTGTATCATACACCCACCATATATACTTACATATATATATATATATATATATATATATATATATATATATATATATATATACATGTGTATATGTGTGTACGGGAGCATGTATGAGTGCTTAGAGGTCGTCGAAATTGCGTCAATTGTTAATTGGCAGCTGATGAGTGAACTTACCTGGTTATGCTGAATATGATTGTCGTTTTCTTTTTTTATGATGATAGTGTCCTATTTGAGATCTTGGACTTACTCAAGTCAGAGCAGAATCTTTTCGTTTCCCTTTACTCTGCTCCACCAGTGCATGTTTCAGAGTTTAGTAAAAACACTGTCATTCTAGTGTTATATAATTTTTGTAAAGTAATATACGTAATTATAAAATATATATATGTATGTATGTGTGCATGTATATTTATATTCATATACGTTATGTGATTTCGTACATGGCGTAAATTTATAAACCACGCAAAGCCGTGACAATAGGGATTTTTACTATATTTCAGAACCATTCAGTCTCTGGTCTTTAGTTCTACGCGAATGCGCACCAATAGTATGAAAGCTGAATGTGCTAAGAAGAAACGTAAAATTATAGAATTGGCAGAAAACTCCTCCGTAATTTGTAAGGATGAAAGTATTGCAATACGAAACTAAATTAGGTTGAAGCCGCGCTATTGGTGAGTCAAGTATCCGTAAAATTATTCATATTTCAAAACTTTACGAAGAAAAGGGACAGTGTTCTGCTTCGTCAACGAATTGCCAAAGAAGAAAGAGAGGCGTTGGAATGATTGATGTGGTACGTTACTGATCTTGTTCGAAGACTGCAATCAAAAGCGCATTTCTTTAGGTCGAGCGACCATCAAAACGGAGTCTATCATTTTGTTTGCAGCAATTGAAAGGCACAAAGACAAATGAAATAAGGAACCGAAACTAAAGAGATAACTAACGAAACCTTTACTAGAAGTTATGGATGGCGCAGGAGTGGGCTGTGGGGTAAGTAGCTTGCTTACCAACCACATGGTTCCGGGTTCAGTCCCACTGCGTGGCACCTTGGCCAACTGTCTTCTACTATAGCCTCGGGCCGACCAAAGCCTTGTGAGTGGATTTGGTAGACGGAAACTGAAAAGAAGCCTTTCGTATATATGTATATATGTATATCTATGTATGTGTGTGTTTGTGTGTCTGTGTTTGTCCCCCCCCTCGCATTGCTTGACAACCGATGCTGGTGTGTCCCCCGTTACTTAGCGGTTCGGCAAAAGAGACCGATAGAATAAGTACTGGGCTTACAAAAGAATAAGTCCCGGGGTCGAGTTGCTCGATTAAAGGCGGTGCTCCAGCATGGCCGCAGTCAAATGACTGAAACAAGTAAAAGAGTAAAAGAGTAAAAGAGGATAGATTTATTTCGAAAATAAACTGCAATGTTCGTGGCTTCGAATAAAAGAAAATACAGGAGGATCAGTTAATTAGGGTTTTATTCAACATATATTCTCCTAATAGATTCACACACTAATTGCAGCGGTTCTTTAGTTTTTCTAAGCCCTGTGAAACAACTCGTATGATTCGGTCAACAACCAGATCTTTCTCGATACCCTGAAAGTCAGTAATTTTTCTGCACCCCTCCCCAGTATTCTAGGGCAATTTGTAATTTCGGATTCTGTAAAGTTTCCTGATAAGTATATCGGAAGGCTCTATCGATATAGACTCTATATAGATGTTCTTTATAACCGTAAACGAAATCAGCAAGTTGGAGACGTATTGCGGTAGAATCCACTTGAAGGGGACGATGAACTGATGCATGGTTTCAAAGAAGGTAACTATCACGTAACTATGTTCACGGGGTAAAATGGGGAAAATGTTTCGGGACGAGAAACAAACGCAAAATACTAGGAAACCTTGGTTGTATTTACATTTTTTTCGAGAATGTCACCAAGAGGTTCACGTTGAAAAAAAAAGCAATACTAAATGAAAATACAGAATAAGTATAAGGTACGAAAAAGTTCACATATTTTCCACGGACGCTCCTGAGGTGGCAGTAACGTTGAGAAGGTGATAACGGTGTTTTCATGTACCTAGTCTCTTACCGTGTGTTTCAGTTACTGCTGTGGTTTGGTTTCGAAAGGTGCACACTTGGCATCTGCTTTTAAGACATTTGTCAATCTGTACAATGCGAGCGGTCTTTTAGTAGCGCATTGCTTAGTAAAGAACAAAAGGGATTTTTCGTAAGAGAAAACTTTTTCAAA
>NW_021834828.1:17500-20000 GCF_006345805.1 Octopus sinensis
TAAACATATATGTATATATCTTCCTGTGTCAAATTTCGTGTCTGTGTTTGCCCCTCCCCCATTACCTACTGACAACCGCTGCTGGTGTGTTTACGTCCTCGTAAATTAGCAATTCGGCAAAGGAATATTCACTAGGCTTGAAAAAATGTCCCGGATTCGATAATGCTCCAGCATGGCCTCAATGATATGACTGCACTGAAACACGTAAAGGAATAAAGTACATGTATATATATATATATATATATATATATAATACACACATTTGGCGTTAGGAAGGGCATCCAGCCGTAGAAACACTGCCAGATCTGACTGGGCCTGGTGCAGCCTTCCGGCTTCACAGACCCCAGTTGAACCGTTCAACCGATGCTAGCATGGAAAACTGACGCTAAATGATGATGATGATGATGATATATATATATATATATATATATATATATTTCCTTCAGCGTATTTACATATATACAAACACACATATACATACAAACATATATATATATATATATATATATATATATATATATATATGTGTGTGTGTGTGTGTGTGTAAATGTATATCTATATTCACGTATATTAAAATTTGAAAGTAAGTGTCGTAGCTCTCTTTGTAGAAATATCATTTCATTGACTTTTATTATAATTTCGCACGAAGAATAACGTAGTTATATCTCCGTTTAGTAGCAAAAGTTATTACGTATTCTCTGTGTTATGCTAATTTCAGTTAGTATCAATATATTTAATACAAGCTGTATCATAAGCTCTCTGGAATTTAATTATTTTTCGTTGTATCTTATTTATTTCCGTCTTAATTCCATGAGTTTTGTAATATTCTCCAAAGAATATACGTTAACACTATTGTTAAGTTAAAGTTAACATAATTAATGTAAATGACACGGCTGTTTTATGTAAGTCTCAATATAATTATGTATGTGGAGGCGTGTGGCTTAGTGGTTAGGGTGTCAGCATCCTGATCGTAAGATTGTGGTTTCGATTCCTGGACCGGGTGACGCGTTGTGTTCTTGAGCAAAACGCTTCATTTCACGTTGCTCCAGTCCACTCAGCTGGCAAAAATAAGTAACGCTGCGATGGACTGGCGTCCCGTCCAGCTGGGAAATACATACGCCATTAAAACCGGGAAACCGGGCCCGTGAGCCTGGCTAGGCTTTAAAAAGGGGCGCATTTATTTTTTTAATTCTTTTTAACCGATGGAGAATATTCTACTTTTAATCGATGATACGCTACTCAATGCTTCACGACGAATGGTAAAAGTCTAAAATCTTATTGTTGATGTCGAATCCTTAATGAAACACATCCTGAGCTATTCTCTCTTCTCTCTTTACACGTTTGTTGGACTCCTTACAAAGAAATATAAGGTACTGTTGCAGTCGATGGCAAATTTATGCTGAATAAAGAAGGCACGCAATTAAAGCGTAATGATGAGAGGCCCGCCTCCTACGATGCAGGATAGGCTAAAAATGGCAACGCTTCATCCTTGAATATCCCACCGATATACTCGTTTACTCTTTTACTCGTTTCAGTCATTTGATTGCGGCCATGCTGTAGCACCGCCTTTCGTGGAACAAATCGACGGAGAGGATGTCCAAATATATCTCCAAGCCGTTTAAATGCACAGCCCTCCAATATTGAAATGGCTGAAAAGTGTGTAAGACTTTAGGGTCCGAAAGATTTGTTCAGAAAAGAGGGTTACCTCTTCTCTGAAACCGTTCAGCTGTTCAGCTCTCTTGAGAGTTGTTCACCATCTTAGCAATTCATTGTTTTTTTTTTCTAAATAATTTTGTCCACCTCTACAACATTTTCATAGCGGTTTTGTAATTTGAATAAATTTTACGTATTTTCAGACAAGACGATGAAGTGCCAACAAGTATAAAATTTACATTTTCGGCAAATGCTGTTCTTCGTTCTAAGTGAAGATTCCAAAACTGTTCAAAGCCATCGGAAACATTTCTGCTATGTAAGGAGATATTTTCATTAGTTAAAGAAGTGCACAGAACTGATTTCTGCGTTTGAAAGATTGAAAATTCGACCAAACAAATCTTACATTTTCAGGAAGATCTTTTCCCTGAAAGAGGATTGACCGAATGAGATCATTTATGAAGATTCTCGCCAATCCGCTAGAGTGAGGTGCAGTACACAGGAAGCCCTCATCATATCGTTGATTGCAACTTCCCTTCGATGTTCAAAGTCGAAATAAACTAACATCGCGAGAGTTTCTTCAACAGGCTAACGCTCGCCCGCACTGTACCAATTAGACCAAAAACCATTATTCAATAGCTCAGCCTAGAATTTCTAACCTACCCCAAATATTCTCATGATATATCGCTTCTATATTGTCCTCATTTACGGTCGCTCTCTAAAGATTGCTCAGCGTTTGATGCGACAAAAATATGGAGGTGAAATACATGGTTCGATGAATTCTTCACGTAAAGAGCGTGTGATTTCTATCGTCAGGAAACTGGCAAGATCATGGAATGTTACCAAGAGG
>NW_021834828.1:25000-35000 GCF_006345805.1 Octopus sinensis
TATATACGCACACAGGTATTGTGCTTTGTTGAGATTCTTATTTCATCAAATACGCCTCTGGCTTTTTAAACTGAATAGAGACAAGAAATATAACACGTAGAACTGCCCCTATTAGATGACTGGTAATTCATTTCGTTGATGCTAGGAAGGAGGACAAACTCTGGTTACCTTAAATATTTTAGCTCTACCATTCCATATTTTCTATGCTTTTATTGTCTTTCTGTAAGCACGAGTTACATCAATTTTTTTGTAAAGCTATTCCAAGTTATAACGATTAAATATATTTTGTATATCATATAATAAACATTATTTTCTTTTCGATAGTAAATAATCTCCCTTTACTTATCGCCATGACATACCAGATATTTGGCCTTCTGATGGCCATCTTCATTTTCGCGTCTATATACTGTTTAACCAATTCCATTCTTCTTATAACAATAGCTTGCTGCTGCTGCTACTACTACTACTACTACAACAACTACTACTACTACTACTACTACTACTACTACTATAACTACTGCTACTACTACTACTACTACTACTACTACAACAACTACTACTACTACTACTACAACAACTACTACTACTACTACAACAACAACAACTACTACTACTACTACTACTACTACTACTACTACTACTATATTTCTACTACTACTACTTTACCAAACGAGTTCTTATTGGTTCCGGTAATTTATGCTCAGAGTGCAAGCACTGACCAGATGAGATTTGTAGTTTGTCCGCCTTCCTAGAATCGACGAAATGAACTACCAGTCATCTAATCGGGGCCGCTCTACGTTTTACATGTCTTGCCTCTATTCAGTTTATAAAGCCAGGGGCGTATTTGATGAAATAAGAATCTCATATGCCATTTTCTGTGGAATCTACATAGCCCAATACCTGTATATATATATATATATATATATATATATATATATATAGATGTATGTATATATGTATGTATGTATGTGTGTATGTATGTATGTATGTATGTATGTATGTATGTATGTATGCATGTATGTATGTATGTATATATGTATGTATGTGTGTCGGTGTCTATTTTGCTATGGCCATTATGAATGTCTATATTTTTATGGGCATATATATGTGCATATATATATATATAGGTAACTGTATGTATAAATATGTGTGTGTTTTGTATCAAGGTATATATAGGTGTATGCATATATTTCTATGTGTCTGTTTATATGTATGAGTGCTTAGTTTGTGGAGATAATTCCCATTTGGGAGACTGCTGGAAATATTGATCTATAGGAGAGAAGAGCAGAGGTGACATATATCAAACGTTAGCAATTTAATGCATTCTCTGATGTTCATTGGGAAAATTTGTAGCCGAAACTGTGTCACGCCTCTTCTGCGTGGCATAAACACGAATTTTACAATTGTATGGATAACACATTAGTAATAACTATCATAAGATTGACTAGGTCTTGTCAAAGGAAGAAACCAACGTTAGATTATCAACATCATTAAAACTCGACCAACAGTTGTTTTACACGTTATGAATTACTGAAAATGGTAAATTCTATAGGGGTGTCTCTCATGGCTTTAAGAGCTTGAAAATGAAGATAAAATTTTCGTTGGAAATGTAGAATTTGTTTGAAATGATGTGAAGATGTGTCGTCTCCTGTCTGGTAGACGTGTTTCATTCTGCTTTCATTGGTTGGAATAAAAACTAAAATATAGAACACGGCCAGACTGAACATTTTCGTAATTTGAATTTTGTGGTTTCTGCTGATTAAATGCTTCAACTGAAGGTAATGAAAATGCAGTATAACATTTTTATTAACTGACAAAGGTCGTTCAAATATTCGCATGCTCGTAGATTTCGTTTCCCTTTATAGTAACTCATCTTCCTGTACTTCTACACTGCAGACAAATTATTGGATCGAGGTAGAAGCTATGTAGCCTCGTAAAGTTCTTGGCAAAGGAGTGTTGCAGTCTGTGCGACACACACTGATCGGTGAAGAATAAATAGAAATGATGCTCGTGATATATGCAAGTTCACATATACATGAAGTTGAAAGATTAAAGAAAGGACAATAGCTATTTCTTTACTACCCACAAGGGGGTAAACACAGAGAGAAACAAACAAGGACAGACAAACGGATATTAAGTCGATTACATCGATTACAGCGCGTAACTGGTACTTATTTAATCGGCCCCAAAAGGATGAAAGGCAAAGTCGACCTCGGCGGAATTTGAACTCAGAACGTAACGGCAGACGAAATACCTATTTCTTTACTACCAGCAAGGGGCTAAACACAGGGAGGACACACAAAGGGATTAAGTCGGTTATATCAACCACAGTGCGTAACTGGTACTTATTTAATCGACCCCAAAAGGATAAAAGGCAAAGTCGACCTCGGCGGAATTTGAACTCACAACGTAACGGCAGACGAAATACCTATTTCTTTACTACCCTGAAGGAGCTAAACACAGAGAGGACAAACAAGGACAGACAATGGGATTAAGTCGGTTATATCGACTTTAGTGCGTAACTGGTACTTAATTTAATCGACCCCGAAAGGATAAAAGTCGAAGTTGACCTCGGCAGAATTTGACCTTAGAACGTAGCGGCAGACTAAATACGTATTTCTTTACTACCCACAAGGGGCTAAACACAGAAGGGACAAACAAGGACAGTCAAACGGATTAAGTCGATTATATCGACCCCAGTGCGTAACTAGTACTTATTTAATCGATGAAAGGCTAAGTCAACCTCGGTGGAATTTGAACCCAGAACGTGACGGCAGACGGAATACCGCTAAACGTGCTAACGTTTCTGCCAGGCCGCCGCCTTAACGAAAGGAAAATAGCATTAAGTTAAAACCTCATCGTGGGAGACCATCAAGAGCGCCTACTGGCACGAACTGTCAGGGCCTAGACGAATTGATACGGGTCGAGAAACCTGTAATAATGCTGATCGTCATTCATGACCGAATAGGGTTTTGTATAAGGGATTTGGCTAATTTTTCTTCTAGATAAATTAATCTCGACTTTCCCAATGTTTGACCTAGCAGTACATCAAGTATGTGCCGGGTGGAGGGATAGAGAGAGAGAGAGAGAGAATTTTGTGAGAGAGAGAGATAATTTTTTGAGAGAGAGAGAGAATGAATGATGGTGAGAGAAACTGAAAGAAAAAGAGAGAAAGATTGGTAGAAAGAGAGAGAGAAAAGGTTTAGATGATGAATGAGAAATTGAGAGAAAGAGAGAAATATAAATAGAGAAAGAGTGAGAGTAAGTGAGAGAGAATTGTGTGTGAGAGACAGAGTGTGTGTGTGTGTGAATGAGGGGTGAGAGAGATTGCGAGAAAGAGAGAGAAAGAACGAGTGAGAGAGAGAGAGAGAGAGCACATTAGCACCCGGGTGGTACAAATTTTCAGTTGAATAGATTGAGGGCACCAGGCGCAGGAGTGGCTGTGTGGTAAGAAGCTTGCTTCCCAACCACATGGTTCTGGGTTCAGTCCTACCCAGTGTTGCACTTTGGACAAGTGTCTTTTACTATAGCCTCGGAACGAGTAGATTTGTTAGACGGAAGTTGAAAGAAACCCATCATATATATATATATATATGTGTGTGTGGTGTGTGTTGTGTGTGTGTGTGTGTGTGTGTGTGTGTGTGCGTGTGTGTGTGAGTGTGTGTGCATTTGTGTGTGTTTGTTTGTTCCGACACCATCGCTTGACGACCGATGCTGGTGTGTTTACGTTCACGTAACTTAACGGTTCGATAAAATACACCAACAGAATAAGTACTAGGCTTACAAAGAATAAGTCCTGGGATCGATTAGTTCGTTCAACTAAAAGACGGTACTCCAGCATGACCGCAGTCAAATGATTGAAAACATGTAAAAGAACAAAAGAATATATGCAACCTCCTCTTTCCCGTATCGCCTCCGCCAATTCCACCGAATCTCTCACTGACCAGACTTCGATTAGACTAGGACAAATGATAACAAACGCCTAAATAGGTAGATATGCACCTGAATATACCCCACGTTGGTATCGAACTCAAATTCCAGCTTCGATTCTAAACGAAAAAATATCAACTACCTCGTTATGACTGCTTTAACTAAAAAAACAACAAAATACTGTTAAGTTTCATAATATTCCATTATGAAAATTTGCGCTTAGTAAAACGAATCGTATATTTATAATTTACATGTTTACATCAGAAGCATATAACGACATACGCCAGTATTAATAATACATACGAGACAAAATGTTGTCAAAGAACAATATTGATTATATTTTTCGTTACCATTCTATATTCTTCTCTCGTTCACCATTTAATGCTTTTCGGCATTAAATATTCCGACACCTACTTACTAACTGCTTATCGTTGCAGATGTCGTCCAAGAATTAGTTAACCCTATAACGCCCATTGTTAATAAATAATTGATGTCTGAAATGCGAGAGAAAGATCGGGAGATGTACTACAAGTGAAAACTATAACAGTGAAAGCTTAGTTGTGCTCCAAAAGGGTTTTTAAATAATGTTTTAATAGGGTTTTTTCTTTTCTTTCATAGGAATACGTTTGAACAAAATTATTTCATGAAATCAATTATTGTGCGATCTGGTAGCTGTTACGGAATTATCGACAGCAGAATATGATGTGTGTGTATATTATTTATATATATATATACTAATACATGTCTGTATATATATATATATATATATATATATATATATACTGTATATATATACACGTTTATGCATGCACGCATAAATACATATACGTGTGAGTGTGTGTGTCGGTGTGCGTGCGCGTATATATATATATATATATATATATATGTGTGTGTGTGTGTGTGTGTGTGTGTGTGTATGTATATATATATATATATGAACGTATGAATGTATGCAAATATATTATATATATCATATATATATATATATACACACACACCTTTATACATGCACGCATAAATATATATAAGTGTTTGCGTACATATGTATGTATGTTCGTATGAATGTATGCAAATATATATATGTTTACATATTTATATATTGGGAAATAATTTTTTTTTTCGGAACATATTCCATAAATTTGAATAAGCTAAAGAAGACCAAAAAAAATAATAATAATTATCTTCTTCATATTGATAATTCATTTAGGTGTTATGATATTAAATATTCTAACAACGTATCGATTGATCTCCATTGCAGATGCGGCTTTACAATTATTGAACTTTTAAACAAATCCATTGAATCTACTTTCCTCTCTTTTTTTTTGTTTTTCTTTTTTTTTTTTATTTAGAAACTTTATTTTTCTAAAATGGTTAGCCATTTATTCGCTACCATTCCAAATGATATAGATCTGAAACAGATGTATACTCATTCAACTTTCTCCAATAGCAGCCAGATAATCTCCCAAATCAAACCCTGCTTTTATTTTAAAAGAAATAATCGATTCGTACATTTAAATGAACAGGTGCATGCATGATTTATTTTTATTTTTAAAGGCAAATGCATGGTTTTGTGCTGAAGCAGCATACTTTCCAATAAAGTGGAATTGGGATCCGTCCCACTGAGCGGCACCTTGAGCAAGTATTTTCTTCTCAAGCCTGGGATAACCAAAGTCATGGAAATAGTTTCCGGTAGACGGAAACTGAAAGAAGTTCGTCTGCTAGCCACTACACATTCTTTATTTTGTCTCCTTGTTTCTTTCTGTGTTCCTTTCTGTGGAGGAGCGTAGGCTCGAAACATTAAAGACTTTTTCACTTCTCGAGCGTTATACTAATATACTAATCTGTTTGTTGTCTACACTACCCGTCTCCGTTTTTTTTTTGTGTGAATTCTCCCTATACATACACACACACACACACCACACACACACACACCACACACACACACACATATATATTATATATATATATAGATATATATATATATATAGATAGATAGATAGATGATAGATAGATAGATAGGTAGATAGATAGATAGATAGATATGCATATATATGTATATATATATATATATATATATATATATATATATATATATAGATATATATATATATATATATATAATATATATATATAGATAGATAGATAGATAGATAGATAAACAGACAGATAGATAGATAGATAGATAGATATAATTGTTTCTTTCTACGTCTGTTCTAAAAAAATAACGATTGTACATTAATCTCCTGGGTTGCTGTATCGTTATTATACAGGAACTTTATTGGTAGTAACTTCGAAGTTTCGACCAACTAACCTACCATCGGACTGCGATGCCTTGAATTCAATCATGTTAAGTTATAATCTTCCTTGGCTTCTGTGGAATGGTAATTAGTTTGTGTGGTTCGTTATGATGGAGATGTGCTGTGGAGAAATTATAATGTTTAAATTTGGGTTTATCTCACTCTTTAGAATCTATTCAAGCTTGTAAAGTTCTATATGCATGAATAAATTTTAAACAATTACCTAATCTCAAATTTAATCAATAAAATCTCCTAAACAAGTACCTAGCACAACCTAATTACCAATCCGCTGAAACACACACACACGCAAGGAAGATTTTAACTGAAGAGAGACTATGTAAAGACAAAATTAATTTCAATGCATCGCAGATCGACGATAGCTTAACCAGGGTGCTAATGTTGAAATATATAAGGATTCATAAATCTTAAGGATTCACATATTAAATTTGTAAAATTCAATTTTGCCGACAGTAATTCTAAACATATAATAAGATTCGACGCAATGATAGTTTTCTATGGGAATATTGGATCTACTAGAAGTGTCTCTCAAATGATACATTATCATTTTTAGAAAGTGGGGAGACACACTGGATAATGTTGTCTCTAATACTGGTGTGGTAGAAAAGGTGGGGTTGGAACCCTTGATGATGACAACAATAGTAAAAATATCACTGGTATATTGAAAGTTGCTACCAAAGGTAGAACTTGCAGCCAAATCTTTTAGTATTTTCAATTTCCGCCATGATATTGTATAATCGCATTCTGAAGATAGTCGAGAAGAACGGCTGTGATGGCTATGGGTGGAACGCTTTTGAAGTTATGTCAGTTGAGTAGAGTTGACTGATCTATAAGCAACCACAGGAAAAATAAACCAAAAATAGAACAACGGTAAGAAGAGCAACACTAAGATGAAGAGAGAAGGAGTAGAAGTGGCTGGAAGTGAAGAAAAGGAAGAAGCAGTCAAAATTGTTGTCTCCAAGACTGTTGGCGTCATCTTTATTATAAGTCGTGTGCCATTGCAAAGCTTTGGGGGATCGAGGTTTCGAAGCAGCATAACTGGTGCTTCAATCTTGAGGTGGAAGTTGTGAGGTGGGAGGCCGGGTCGTGTTAGATTATTCAAGACTTCAAATGGATACTTCACAGCTCCATCGATGTTGAGTACAGTGTCAATGGAATTGTAGATGTAACGCTCGCCTGGCAACTGTTCCAGAAGTTTGATATTCAAATCATCAACCGTCTGATTCTTTGGAGCTATAATGGCACGGGTTTTCAGCTAGTTGTGGTCTGTAAACTGATACCTCAGGTTTGGAAACACCTTAATCATTAGTTCCTTTAAATCAGATCCTATATGTCCAAAAGGCATGCTTACCCCACCATAACTGTCGCCAACCGAAGTGCTATTACCACTATGTTGCCGTCTCAGCATTTGTACACTGTTCCATAGGTAGGACGACTTTATGATGGCATTTACCTTACCATCTTTTGTCGCCTTTCGAACTAGGGAAGGGTTTTTTAAAGTCTAATGCAAGCAAGACCATGAACCTAGTGTTGGGTCGCAGCTCCTTAAGGGCCATGTCAAGAGCTGCTTCAACTGAAACCTTATGGGTCAGTGACGTCTCATCTCAAATGATGAACCTGCATTCACACAGATGTTTGCCTTTTACAGAACCACGACTGATATTGCAGTTTGCCTTCTCTTCATTGGACAGGTCGAAAGGGAGTTTGAAACAGGAATGAGCTGAGTTGCAGCTATTCCAATTGATGCCACAGCTATGACAGTGTATTTCATTTGGTGCAGTTTAGTCAGAAGAAGGTTGATGACAAATGGTTTGCCAGTTCCCTCTGGAGCATCCAGAAAGAAAAGACTTCCTGTTTCGCTTTCAATGCTCGAAGTAATGGTCTTATAAACACCCAGTTGATCCTCCATCAGTTTCGTTCGTTATCCGCTAAATACGCCGTCATTTGCTCAATGTCATAGATGATTTCTCACGGGTCCTCAATTACGAGATTGTTAGCTCCCTGCTCCGGTTGTAGCAATGCCTTGACCTCCCATTGCTTGCACTCGTGTGTACAGCTCAAGTAATGTTTCACTGTAAATGGTTTTATTGAACGTGGCAATTCCCGCTGATGTTTACCTTTGAGTCCTTTGTAGGATGTTCTCTGCCATGCTGGTTTTGTGGTTCGCACAAAGCTTGAGAGGTTCACCTAAGCCACATGTCATCAATATGATAGAAAAAAGCTAGCGCCGTTGACTTAGTGCTTTGGTGACTGCTGCCTCCTCCAGTGTCTGGTCCCAGTGACCATCGTCCTTCAGTAGTCAACATTTTGTTTGTCCAGGATTATATTAGCCGATATCTGCTATACAGATATATGACAGTCAGTGATTTCAGAGATTCATCTCGACTCATAACTGCTGCTACTTCTAGCAAAAGCTGTGACCACTTAGAATCTCCCTCGCGTCTAAACTAACACCTTAGATGTGTTAGATTTTGTCATTAAATAAATGACTTTTCTTTTATCATATCGATATATCGATATTTAATTAACATTGAATCATTTATATTTCATTTAAATTACAGTCAAAATGTCTGTATTTTTGCTTTTCTTTTTTGTTTCCTTTGTTTTTGTTCCTCGATTAAATGGAAAATGGCGCACATGGGACTGCCTTTTGCATTCATTATCGAACGTGGCAAAATCGATTAATAAGGCTCTCATCGATGAAACACTAAAGCAGCAAATGTTGGTTTATTACTAATGATAATTTCAGTCTTGAAAAGAATATCGCACGTTGATGAAAAACGATTAGATGACGGACCGGAATGTATGACTGGTGATTCTTTATTCGCAATCAAATATGACAAAATCGATTAATGACATTGATTGATATTACATTAAAATGGAATTTTTAAATTTAATATTAGTAACGTTTTGCTTTAGAAACTACCATGCCGTAGCTTGGTAAATTATTGAAACAGAATAGTGTATGTATGTAGGTATATATATATATATATGGCTGTGTGGTAAGTAGCTTGCTAACCAACCACATGGTTCCGGGTTCAGTCCCACTGCGTGGCCACTTGGGCGAGTGCCTTCTGCTATAGCCCCGGGCCGACCAATGCCTTGTGAGTGGATTTGGTAGACGGAAACTGAAAGAAGCATGTCGTATATATGTATATATATATATATATGTATGTGTGTGTGTTTGTGTGTCTGTGTTTGTCCCCCTTGCATTGCTTGACAACCGATGCTGGTGTGTTTACGTCCCCGTCAATTAGCAGTTCGGCAAAAAGAGACCGATAGAATAAGTACTGGGCTTACAAAGAATAAGTCCCGGGGTCGATTTGCTCGACTAAAGGCGGTGCTCCAGCATGGCCGCAGTCAAATGACTGAAACAAGTAAAAGAAAAAAAAATATATATATATTATATATATATATATATAATTTAAATGATATATATATGTATATATGTATATATACATACATACATATACATACTTACACATATATGTATATACACAAACATATATGGGTACAGGATATATATATATATATTATATATATATATATATATATACATATTTAAATGTACAATATATAATATTTTATATTATTTATACACGGTGAGCTGGCAGAATCGTCAGCACGCCGGGCGAAATGCTTAGCGGTATTTGTCTGCCGTTACGTTCTGAGTTCAAATTTCGCCGAGTCTGACGTTGCCTTTCATCCTTTCGGGGTCGATAAATTAAGTAGTAGTTACGCACTGGTGTCGATGT
>NW_021834828.1:37500-45886 GCF_006345805.1 Octopus sinensis
GTGCTGCCGGACTTGTTGTGGATTTGCAGGATTAATGGATAACTTCCCATTGCCGTAAAAGCCTCTACGAATGTCTAGATTGCTGCCCTCAGGTAAATGGTATTATGTGGAAAACTTTCCACGTGGGTGTGGGACTTCCGCACGAGTTTATATAGTTAACTGTCCATTTTATAATTTTTAAGAAGTGAATTGAAACGCAGAGCCGTCGTGAAACTGGTGGCATTACTTGAAGAAAATCCTGCATTGTCAGTTCAAGAATTGGCAATAAAGCTTAGTTCATAACATATAACTGTTCATCGTCATCTTCAACAATTTGGAATGGTTCCTACACCTGGAAAATGGGTGCCTCGTGAATTGTCCGAAAGCAATCGCAAATCCCGAGTTGACATCTGTACTTCTTTTCATTCTCGCTAACTCATTTCACCATTTTTGGATAGACTTGTGACTGGTGACGAAAAATGGATCTTCTATGGAAATGTTAAATGTCGTAAATAGTGGCTTGGTAAAAGGGAAAAAAGCTCAACCACAACCGAAAAAGGAACTTTATGGGAAAAGGTTCTTCTCTCTATCTGGTGGGATTGCATCCATGGATGTAGGATCGGTCGGCTGATACTTGCAGACAACATAGTGCGACTTGGCTCATCAGAAAGTGATCACATAACATTCAATAAAAAGGTTTGGTGTGAAGTGCTACAAGTCAAGGATAGAAGACGGAATCGAAACCTTGGATAGATGAAAGTAACGAAATAGCGAGAGCCATTTAGCTGGACTTATCAATGGCGTACATCGCTGTATTGCCTTCAGAGAATTAGAGATTAAAATACAGAAGCTATCAAGAATACAGTAAAGTTTCATTCGAAGACATGTAATCTATACCAAGTTCATTTATTTTTTTTCCTTCTCGTAATGTCGGCCAATGCTATTAAGGTTGTATTGGGAAATTTAAGAAAATATTGGAAATCGAAATTCGATCGCATTTAGATATTTATGCTTTTCTTGGTAGTTTTCTACTTTCGCTTTTGTTCGGTTTCATGCGAAGAAGAACGCCTTTTCCTGTCTTGCGAGTATTGTGTGTTTAAGTAATAAAAAGGAAAAGAAAAAACAAAAAACAGACGAGAATCTACTGGCATTATTACAGCTGTGATTACACGTTCGGTGAGAGGTGTTAGAGAATCTATTTCTTTCACTCTTCCTATGTATATATATATGTATGTATGTATATATGTGGATGTTTATACGTGTCTATATATATATACAACCAACACACACACACACACACACAAACAGTGGTGAAACGATGAGATGGTTTCCATTTGAAATGATATAAAAAGCTCGTCATATGTGCATACATACATTCTGTATATTATATATATATATATATATATTATATATATATATTAGGTGTATATATACATGTGTGTGTGTGTGAGTATATATATATATATATATATATATATATATATATATATATATATATATATATATATATAGATATATATGAGTGTATATATACATGTGTGTGTGTGTGAGTATATATAATATATATATATATATATATAATATATATATATATATATATATATATATATATATATATGAGGTGTAATATATATGTGTGTGTGTGTGAGTATATATATATATATATATATATACTGATATATATATATATATATATATTATATATATAGCGTATATATATATATATATATATATATATATATATATAAGAGAGTATCTCTCTCTCTCTCTCTCTCTCTCTATTATATATATATATGTATTATGTATGTATGTATGAAGAGGGGAAGAGAGGGAGAGAGACAAAGAGAGGAAGTGAAACCAATAAACTGGAGTCAATGACACAGTGCGCCACCTAGCTGTGAATGTATAATAATGAAGAGATGCAGCATATTTTCAGAGAAATTGGATATTTTATTGATTTCTGGCAGACATACTTAAACAAAATAATACACGTACAGGCAGGGACATATGTATGGAAATTTACGTGTTTAATTATGTGCACACACACACACATACACACAACACACACAACACACACACACACACACACACACACAACATACTTATATATATAAACACATACATATGTATATTTATATATATGTATATAGGCAAAGGCATGGCTGTGTGGTAAGTAGCTTGTTTACCAACCACATCGTTCCGGGTTCAGTCCGACTGCGTGTCACCTTGGGCAAGTGTCTTCTACTATAGCCTCGCGCCGACCAAAGCCTTGTGAGTGGATTTGGTAGACGGAAACTGAAAAGAAGTCCGTCGTATATATGTATATAATATATATATATATATATATATATATATATAATATATATATATATATATATCTATGCGTGTGTGTGTTTATGTGTCTGTGTTTGTCCCCCTAGCATTGCTTGACAACCGATGCCGGTGTGTTTACCTCCCCGTCACTTAGCGGTTTGGCAAAAGAGACCGATAGAATAAGTACTGGGCTTACAAAAGTATAAGTCCCGGGGTCGAGTTGCTCGATTAAAGGCGGTGCTCTAACATGGCCGCAGTCAAATGACTGAAACAAGTAAAAGAGTAAAAGAATATATATGTGTATATGAATTTCCATATACACTCGCGTATATATAAATGGTTATACATGCGTACATACATTCGTGGGTACGTACTTACAGCCATACATGCATACACACACATACTTATGTATGAACTAACATACAAATCTGCAGTTTTCCAAATAAACTGTGACATCCTCAAGTTTTTTCTTAAAATAAACGAGGAATGAAAACGCTTAAGATTTGTGCAGACAGCATTTGAATGACGATTGTCCTAAGACAGACAGCATTTGCCAAACAATGACAAAATCGAATAACCGCACCAAAGGCTCAAGGTGGAAGTTAGCAACATCCTGCAGTCGACAGTGAACTCGTCAATGTGTGCGAATTCCCCTGATGACCTCATAAGTGCATACCTCAGCATACTTCACCATTAATTCGAAGCACATACATTTAAAGTGCTACCAATGTGTGGTGCTTCGGTGTGTTTCCTGTAAGCCAGAAAAAAGCATAATAGGAACGGGTGCTGAAAAGTTCCTGGTTTTGCGTAAAACGGAATACGGGAGCATTAGGAAATTATGAATTTATCCAGCATATTCCCCTGTCAGTTTTGCGTATCTATTGCAGCAGTCCTTCGGCTTTTTCTCAGAACTGTAAAAGAACTCGAAAGACTGGACTCCAGGCAGGCCTTTGACGACATCCTTAAAGCTAGAATCTTTTCAGCCCCCCAAGGAGATATATATATAAGTAGTTTTAGAGACACAAACCCCGTCAACTCAATTAACATTGAAAAATATACCTGGCGAGCTGGCAGAAACGTTAGCACGCTGGGCGAAATGCGTATCCGTATTTCGTCTGTCGTTACGTTCTGAGTTCAAATTCCGCCGAGGTCAACTTTACCTTTCATCCTTTCGGGGTCGATAAATTAAGCACCAGTTACGCACTGGAGTCGATATCTGTCCTTGTTTGTCCCCTCTGTCTTTAGCCCCTTGTGGGTAGTAAAGAAATAATTATACCCGACCGAGCCATAAAATATTAAATATAATACTTACTATATCTATTCAGAATCCCATACTTTCCATTGTAAAGACAACACGTGTTTCATGACAGTATGTCGGTATTGTAGTATTATATATATAAATACGGATGATAAATCAAATTTATACACTTGTGATTGTTCACATACATTCACATACTTCCCTTGTACACGCACACACACACATACTAACACAGAGTTGAAACGCTGTTTGCTTTTTTTAGCATTGAATGGTCACCACCTCACAGGTTTGCTATCACCCCATTCTTCCTTATTCATCTATCACCCCTTCGTTTCTCATTCATACGTTGTGACAGAGAAAAACACAAGGGTATTATTATAGTAAAATATGCTTAGTTGTAAAGCCGCGTGGCCCAGTGGTCAGTGTGTTACAGTCACATTCGCAAGATCAGGACCGGCGATGCTTTGTTTTCTTGGAGCAAAACATCGCGTTTCAGTTTGCTCCAGCTGAGGCAGGTGTAAAAGTGTAACGCTGGGATTGGGTGTAGTTCGATCAACGGTGAATGTTGGCCTGACTGCCTAACCATTGGAATGGCATCATTCAAATCCTAAACGCTATAATCAATGCGAGGAAGCGGACTGTGGCCAATGGTATATAACAACGTATTTTGTTCGATACATTACTACAGTGATGCTAGTGGAGGCGCAATGGCCCAGTGGTTAGGGCAGCGGACTCGCGGTCATAGGATCGCGGTTTCGATTCCCAGACCGGGCGTTGTGTGTGTTTATTGAGCGAAAACATCTAAAGCTCCACGAGGCTCCGGCAGGGGAGTAGTGATCCCTGCTGTACTCTTTCACCACAACTTTCTCTCACTCTTACTTCCTGTTTCTGTTGTACCTGTATTTCAAAGGGCCGGCCTTGTCACTCTCTGCGTCACGCTGAATATCCCCGAGAACTACGTTAAGGGTACACGTGTCTGTGGAGTGCTCAGCCACTTACGCGTTAATTTCACGAGCAGGCTGTTCCGTTGATTCGGATCAACCGGAACCCTTGTCGTCGTAACCGACGGAGTGCTTCCAATCCACTTTATGCCTGATTCAAGAAACGAGTCTCAGTTTCATTGATAGACCTGTCAAAATTAACCACAAAATCGTCCCTCATATCACATCTTGCTACCATCTGTACGTATAAAATAAATTACCGCCCAGTGTTGTGACCTACTGACTAATATTTAACATTCTCATTTAGCAGCAAATGTGCATTAAAGCACAAGTATTCAATGTAAATTCAGAACGGATCAGGGAGTCAGAAAGATTAGTTCTGTGCTAAGATTGGTTTTCAATGATCCATATATTTGACCTAAATTTTTGAGCCTCGATTTTTTATTTATTTATTTCTTGATGGTATTTATTTCACTTCACGTCAGCCAGTAATTTTCATATGGAAACGCATTGATATCATTCCATGAAGAGGGAAAACAGAAAATTAGATAGATAGATAGATAGATAGATAGTAGTTAGATAAATAGATAGATAGAGATAGAGAGAGATAGAGAGATGTATGGATAGATAGATAGATAGAGAGAGAGAGAGATGGATGGATGGATATATAAATATTACATATATTATATATAATATATATATATATATATATATATATATAAGATAGATAGATAGATAGATAGATAGATAGATAGATAGATAGATAGAGTGATGGATGGATAGATGGATGAATGGATAGATAGATGGATAGATAGATAGATTAGAATGATAGATATCTAAATGAACAAATAGATAGATAGATAGAAAGATAGATAGATAGATAGATGGATTAGAATGATAGATATCTAGACGGACAAACATATAGATAGATAGAAAGATAGATAGAAAGATAGATATATAGATAGATAGATAGATAGATAGATAGATAGATAGATAGATAGATAGATAGATAGACTGACACAGAGAGAGACAGAGAGGGTGATGGACTGATCCTCAGCTTCCTAATACATCCAGTCACGATATTCGAAGCACTTAGCTGACAATAATATTTTCGCCAGAACGGACCGGATGGATAAATATATTTTTAAGTAGTTTCACCTTTCACATATTCATCAAAACAGCCGCAGCAACTCATCCTATTCTTAATGCAGGATTAGCATTGTTGCCGATGCTGTATAACCTTAAGACCATCGCTTATTTAGGAAACCTATAATGGAAGATTTTCCAACCGTGACAATCCAATATTTCTTTCGACGTAGTGTATCTAATATCCGAGATTATTCCATTGTGCCACTCCTCGTTGGTGGTCGTTCTTATTTAATCGACCCTGGAATAAGAGAATAACGATAGAAGATAGTAAAGTCGTGAACGTAGTATAGTTTATGCTTACGTAGTATAATTAGATTAAATATAATTCAATTATGTAGCGGCGAGCTGGCAGAAACGTTAGCACGCCGGGCGAAATGCGTAGCCGTATTTCGTCTGTCGTTACGTTCCGAGTTCAAATTCCGCCGAGGTCGACTTTGCCTTTCATCCTTTCGGGGTCGATAAATTAAGTACCAGTTACGCACTGAGATCGATGTAATCGACTTAATCCGTTTGTCTGTCCTTGTTTGTCCTCTCTGTGTTTAGCCCCTTGTGGGTAGTAAAGAAATAGGTATTTCGTCTGCTGTTACTTTCTGAGTTCAAATTCCACCGAGGTCGACTTTGCCTTTCATCCTTTCGGGGTAGATAAATTAAGATACCAATTACGCACTGGCGTCGATGTAATCGATTTAATCCGTTCGTCTGTCCTTGTTTGTCCTCTCTGTGTTTAGCCCCTTGTGGGTAGTAAAGAAATATATATACTTCCATTATGTGTTTTCTGTGGTGGAAGCGTAATAGCCCAGTGATTAGGGCAGAGGACTCGCGATTTCGATTCCCAGAACGGGCGTTGTGAGTGTTTATTGAGCGAAAACACCTAAAGCTTCACGAGGCTCCGGCAGGGAGTGAGTGCGAACCCTGCTGTACTTTTTCATCCCAACTTACTCTCACTCTTTTTTACTGTTGCTCTTTTCCTGTATTTCAAAGCCTTGTCGCACTCTGTGTCACACTGGAACTCCCTGAGAACTAAATTAAGGATACACGTCTGCGGAGTACTCAGCCACATGCACATTAGTTTTACGAGACGGAAAGCTGGCAGAATTGTTAAGCTCGACAGACGAAATGCGTAGTTGTATTTCGTCTATGTTATTGTTCTGAGGTCAAAAAACTTGTCTTTCCATTTCTTTTGCAGTCGATAAAATTATTACCAGTTAAGAACTGGGGTAGTTATAACTATTCTAGAATGTTAACCAGTTCCCGGCTCATAAATTCTAAGAACTTAATCTTATATGAGATCTCAAGGGTCATATAAACCCAGGGTGTGAACTGCTGATCTTGATCAATAGAACGAAACACACAGACACGCACACAAAAAAAGAAAATAGCGAAATCCTTTCTACTCTAGACACAAATTCTGAAATGTTGTCGGGTAGGGGACTATACCATTACATCAACGCCAGTATTTAATTTATAGACCTCGAAAGGATGAGAGGCAACGTCGACCTCGGCGGAATTTGAACTCAGAACGTAAGTACAGACGAAATACCTATTTCTTTACTACCCACAAGGGGTTAAACCCAGTGGAGACAAACAAGGACAGGCACACGGATTAAGTTGAT
This sequence comes from Octopus sinensis, assembly GCF_006345805.1. Lineage (NCBI taxonomy): Eukaryota > Metazoa > Mollusca > Cephalopoda > Octopoda > Octopodidae > Octopus > Octopus sinensis. The sequence goes on from NW_021834828.1 coordinate 44,754, forward strand.
TATATCTACCCCAGTGCGTAACTGCTACTTATTTAATCGATCCGAAAGGATGAAAGGCAAAATCGACCTCGGCGGAATTTGAACGCAGAACGTAGCGGCAAACGAAATAATGATAACCATTTTGCCCGGCGTGCTAACGATTCTGCCAGCTCGCAACCTCGACAGTATCAAAATAATAACGAAACTACTTCCATCTCCAAAATCACAACCACCACGACCACCACTACGAATGTGAAGAACTGGAACCACAACTATTTTAAAGCAGTTTTTTTTCTAACGTTCTTGCGATTCAAGAAGAGAAATATGTGTTTGAGTGAGCGCTCTCGTTCAACCTGCAAGAAATATCTGATAAATAAAAGATCAAATAAGCACTCGAAATCGACAGACTTGATACGTAAAACATTATTTGTAAATAATGCACACACTTCACACATCAAATCAAAAAACACTCTTTTATGTCCGTGCATATACTCAAAAATTCCTTTGGAACAGACACCAACTGCAGGTAGGAAATTGGCTGATGTAATCCTGCTGTGATACCTGCACATCGACTGCATTAAATTTCTAGTACGAGTTCATACCCTTCACATGTCACTAATGTAGACTTACTTTATGATTATAAGATACACTACATATTCAATCAGTTCAAAACCAGCATTATACAGAGACGATGGTCAACCAGCTTTCCAATACGTGGACGGGAGACAAAGTTGAAAAAACTTCAAAGTATTCTCTTAAAGACTTCCATTACAAAATACTAATTCGGATCATCGTGTGCATTTAAAATTTCTTTAATATGCTGCAGTTAACATCATCTAGATATTATCTCGTTAGAAATGTTAACCAATCACTTCTGTATGTAAGCAAACAAACAGTGCAATCATTTGCTTTCGGTAATACAAAAGAAATACATGTCAAAATTTGCTGCAGAATGTCACAGATATAATACAATAAGGTGATGTTCTGCAAAGCAATAGCTGTAAAAATGAAACGTTCAGGAAATTGGAATACAAATGCAGAGTCACACCAAATCAACATGTATGTGTGTGTGTGCTGCGTCTTGCTGTCAACAGTTTCTTTCAGAAAGTATTATTGACGAACATATATAAAAATATATATATATATATATATAT
>NW_021834829.1:0-15000 GCF_006345805.1 Octopus sinensis
ATTAGAGAGAGACACACACACATGCATACATACATACATGAATATATACATACAAATATAATCATATGCATTGAATTATATTTGTATTAAATTATATCAATATTTCACGTTATTACTTATTTTATATATTATATTACATTGTTTTATTTATACCAAATATTTACACAATTTGAAACTAAATCCCGAAATGACAGCCATAAATTGACTTGAGTTGTTATAAGATCGATTATACAACTATTTGTGACTAAAATATTGATTTCTTTAGCCTGGCTTAATGTCTGCAGCCGTTAATATTGGTAGTTATTGGTTGGTCCAGGTAAAGGGGGAAATCTAGTTGTTGTGTTTAAATAGGCCTGGCCATGCGACTACGCAGAAGCTCCCCAAACAACACCCAGTAATAAAGGGGTCGGTTAAGCGTAAGCCTAAGACCCCCTTCGGTCATGAATGACCATGGGATCACACCTAGAAAGTTAGTGGAGGCACATGGCCTAGTGGTTAGAGCAGCAGACTCGCAGTCGAGGGATCGTGGGTTCGAATCTCAGATCAGGCGATGTGTGTGTTTATGAGCGAAAACACCTAAGCTCCACACAGCTCCGGCAGAAGGTAATGGTGAACTTCTGCTGACTCTTTCGCCACAAGTTTCTCTCACTCTTTCTTCCTGCATCTTGCAGCTCACCTCACTGATGGACCGGCGTCCTATCCAGGTGGGGAACCTACACGCCAAGGAACTGGAACCCGGCCCTTATGAGCCAGGCATGGCTCTAGAAGGAACAAACAAAACCTAGAAAGTTCCCCTCCGAGGCACAAATCTGGACAAGGTTGTTTATAGAAGACCAGCAGTCGCCCTGCATACTGGCCTCCTCTCTCCACGCCACCAGTGTTATCCAAGAGAAAGGCAAAGGGGCGATACAACTTAGCACCATGACGTCGCAACTCATTTCTACAGCTGAGTGAACTGGAGCAACGTGAAATAAAGCACAATGTCCAGTCCAAGAATCGAACTCACAACTTCACGATTGTAAGCTTGACGTTGTAACCACTCATATATTAAACCACCACCAATACCACATCATCATCATCATCATCATGATATCTGGCTTCAAGCTTGATGCAAAATAATGAAATTTTCAAGTGTTATTAGCAATTTAATAGCTACCAGTCTAAGGGAGGTAACTCTTAAAAGCCAAATGAGAAAATCTATGAAATGAGATTTAAAAAAAAAAATTCTTTTAATGAAAATTGACAAAATTAAAATTTTGATTAGTCCTCCATTTACTTTTTAGTCATTGGACTGCGGCCATGCTAGAGCACCACTTTGAAGGGTTTTACTTAGAAGAAATGACACTCCCAGGACGTTTTCTCTTTTTTAATGTTTAATACTTATTCTGTCTTTCTCTTCTACTGAAGCACTAATTTATGGGGATGTAAACAAACCCACACCTGCTGGCAGGCAGTGGTGGGGACAAACATAGTGACCCCCTCCAAAGCACACACACGTGTTCTGGGTTCAGTTCCACTGCGTGGTACCTTGGGCAAGTGGCTTCTACTCTAGCCTCGGGCCGACCAAAGCCTTGTGAGTGGATTTGGTAGACGGAAACTGAAAGAAGCCCGTCGTTTATATGTGTGTGTTTGTTACCCCCCCCCTCACCAACATCGCTTGACAACTGATGCTGGTGTGTTTTTATTCCCCGTAACTTAGACCAATAGAATAAGTACTAGGCTTACAACGAATAAGCCCTGGGGTCGATTTCCTCAACTAAAGGCGGTGCTCTAGCATGGCTACAGTCAAATGACTGAAACAAATAAAAGAGTATATATATATATATGGGCTTCTTTCAGTTTCCTTCTACCAGAAGGCAATAGGGGCCAAAAGAGAAGACATTTTTCCAAAGTAGCACACAATGGGACTGAACCTAAAACCATATGGTTGGGAAGTAAATTTCTTACCACACAGCCACGCAGCTACATAGAACCACCTTTCTATCAACACTACATAGAACCACCTTCCTATCTACAGTACATAGAACCACCTTTCTATCAACACTACATAGAACTGCCTCTCAATCAACACTACATAGAACCACCTTTCTATCAGCACTACATAGAGCCACCTTCCTATCTACACTACATAGAACCACTTTTCTATCTACAGTACAATCTCTTCCTACCCCCTCTTCTTCTCAACCCCAAACCCCACATTTGACAAGCAGCTGTTTTATTTCATGTGTCAATTTCAATAAACTTGGAAAAGCAAATTCTAAAAATCTTGCTCTACAAAAAAAAAATAAAATAAAACCCTACCCTGCACCCCACCCACTTCATTCCTCCACCCACAAACAAGATTTGAATCTTAATTGATTAATTAAGAGGAGAGCCGAAAATAATTAATCAGTTACTGGATTAGATGTTTTACATGCTACTTCTTCCACTCCCCAAATTCAGACAGTTATCTTCTACACTCTTTCAATTCATTCCAAAATAATGGTTTCCTTTCAGTTATTTTTCAGGAGGCATCAAGCCAAAATTTCTAAGATTATTTTCTCACATTATTTTGCCATCCTTCAAATGTATGATGGCACTGGGATAAACACACACACACACACACAAATAAATGAATAAATAAATAAATAAATAAATAAATAAATAAATACAAACATAAACAAATACATACACACAAAAATACACACATATACAAATACACACACAAATACCCACCCACACACACAAATACACACATACACTCAAAAATACACACATATACAAATACACACACACAAATACCCACCCACACACACAAGTACACACATACACTCAAAAATACACACATATACAAATACACACACACAAATACCCACCCACACACACAAATACACACATACACTCAAAAATACACACATATACAAATACATACACACAAATACACACACACAACATATATGCTAATGTGTGTATATATATATATATATATATATATATATAACATACATATATATGCTAAGTCCACACAGAATTTGTACTCAGAAGAGTGACTCAGGTGTAGCTGTGTGGTAAGAAGTTTGCTTCCCAACCACATGGTTCTGGGTTCAGTCCCACTGCATAGACCCTTGGGAAGATGCCTTCTATAACTTCAAGCTGATCAAAACCTTGTGAATGGATTTGGTAGACAGAAACTATGTGTGTGTGTGTGTGTGTATGTATATATACTCTCCAGGAATTTGGGGAGGGGGTCTTCTCCCTCTCCTCACTACTTTCTGTAGATGAGCACAGGCTCGAAACATCGAAGATTTTCATTTTCCCTGAGTGTCAAACTAATAGACCTTGTCTGTTGTTCCCTCCCCTGTCTCTGTTTTTTTGTTTTTTTGTACAGTTTTGAACCATTTGTGTGTGTGTGTGTGTGTGTGTGTGTGTGTGTTGTGTGTGTATGTGTTTGTAAGCATATTTGTCTTTTATCTCTCATCTTTTACTTGTTTTAGTCACTGGGTTGTGGCCATACTGGAGCACTGTTCGGAAAGGTTTTGGTCCCATTGCCGACACTACTTAAATCGTTTTGAAGTCTGAACTGCTAAAGTACATGGATGTAAACAAACCAACACGGCTGTCAAGGTCTTTTATTATCTTTTACTTGTTTTAGTCATTAGACTATGGCCATGCTGGAGTACTGCCTGGAAGAATTTTTAATCAAATAAATCATCCCCGGTACTTATTTTTTTTAAATATGCTTACAAACACACTTACGCCAGTGTGTTTACGCCAATTCAGCAAAAATGACCGCTAGGATAAATACCAGGCTTAAAACCAAAATCCAAATGGGCGCTGGGGTCGATTCGTTCAACTAAAATTCTTTCAGGTGGTGCCACAGCTTGGTTGCAGTCCAATGCCTGAGACAAGTAAAAACTGAAAAAACAAAAAGGGTCATTCTCAAAACCAATTGAAACAAAGGCTTCGTAATTCTCCAGAAAAATGGTGAGAGTGCTTCCACTGTTTACAAACACCTAACTGTAACACAAAAACAAGGTCCTCTGATCTATGGATAGATTCTTCCACTTTTTTTTTTCTTTCTCTCCTAGCACCGGAGAGCCTGGAAAAGGTCACAAAGTTACTTCCTTCCTCAGCTGAAGACTAATGAAACAAACAACAAATGAAGTCCACAGAGATGATGGTGATGGTGGTGATGATGGGATGATGATGATAGTGGTGGCGGGGATGGTGGTGTTCATGGTGGTGGTGGTCGCCGTGATGGTGATGATGGTATTTCTCATGAGAATGAACAAAGATAAACTTATATTAGCCTCAAAGACAACAAACGATACAACAAACCAAAATAATAATAATAATAATAATAATAATAATAATAAAATGAAAATAAAGGCAATAATTATATCTATTTATGTCTAATCTTTATCCGAGAAAATTTCTCAGTCTCTTGATCTGATGTTGGTGGCGCTTTTGAAGTAAGAAAGAACAAACAAGAAAAAGAAAAAAAGAAAAAACAAAAAAAACGAAATAATAAAGGGGAGAGATTAAAAACAACCACACAAAAAAAACAAACAAACAAATGGATTTTTAAACAAGTAAAAAAAAAGAAGAAAAAAAACAGCAGAATAAAAACAAAAGTTTGATATGAATAATGAGTGATATCAAAGACTAAAGATTAATAAATCTGTTTATTCTAGATTCCTCTAAAAGATGGTTCCAACAACAAATGCAATCTCAAGCCTGGTTTATTTCCTCTGATAGCTTAATAATAATAATAATAATAATAATAATAATAATAATAATAATAATAATAATAATGATAATAATAATAATAATAATAGTAATAATGATGATGATAATAATAATAATAATAATAATAATAGGGTATATTGGGCTTTGTGTATCTGTACCCAAGCACCACTTTGATGGTGTGTGCTGCTAATAATAATAATAATAATAATGATGATGATGATGATGATAAAATAGTAATTTGCAATTAGCCTAATTACCAAAAAGTTTTGATATTTGTTAAAGAATTTCTGTTGGTTCTAGTAGTGACCACCTCCCTCTAAACTATCAATTATACTGTAAACAGTAGATTCCTTTCTTTCCTGATGACATTATATGGAATCGGTTATTAAAAAGAAGCCAAAAATATAAATGGTTTAGGCTTGGCTTTCAAGGGTTCCTTTATTTTTTTTTGTTGTTGTAGTTGTTGTTGTTGTTTTCGTTCCTTTATTTGTGATTCTCTGTATTATGTTACTAATCATCTCCACTGCCCCCGCCCTTACCACCACCACCATCATTGTCACCGCCACCACTACCCCTCTCACCACCAACACTCTCATCACCACCACTACAACCACCAACAGCAACACCACTACCCTTACCATCATCGCCACCACCACCACTGCCACTACTATCATCAGCACCACTACCACCACCAACATCACCACTGCCATCATCATCGTAATCATCACTACCACCATCATCATAATCACCAACACCATCGCTAGCACCACCACCTTTATTATCACCATCATCACCACCATCACACCACCACCACCATCATCATCATCACTTCACATCTGTTTCTCCTTGTTAGCATGGGTTTGAGGGATCTTCACCCACACAGCATCTCATCACATTTTTCTCCTGAGTCATCATCTTTTATTTGTTTTAGTCAGTGGGTTGCGACCATACTGGGGCACTGCTCTGAAGGTTTTGGTCCCATTGCCGACACTACTTAAATCGTTTTGAAGTCTGAACTGCTAAAGTACGTGGATGTAAACAAACCAACACTGCCTGTCAAAGTCTTTCATTATCTTTTACTTGTTTTAGTCATTAGACTATGGCCATGCTGGAGCACTGCCTGGAAGAATTTTTAATCAAATAAATCATCCCCAGAACTTATTCTTTTAAAGCTTGGTGCTTATTTGTAGTGATCCCTTTTGCCAAACTGCTAAGTTACGGGGACATAAACACACCAACATCAGTTGTCAAGCAGAGGTGGGAAACAAACACAGACACCAAGACACACACACATATACATGATGGGCTTCTTTCAGTTTCCATCTACCAGATCCATTCACAAGGCTTTGGTCAGCCCGAGGCTATAGTAGAAGAAACTTCTCCAAGGTGCCAAGCAGTGGGACTGAACTCAGAACCATGTGGTTGAGGATCAAGCTTCTCACCACGCAGCCACACCAAACAACTCCTTATCAAGAATCTCTCAAAGAAATAGAGAAATTATCCAAATGAAAAAAAAAAGGGGGCTGGAAATAGAGATAACCAGGAATGTAAGGGGCTGAAAAACAGAAGCAATCCCAATAGATAAGGGGTGCATTGAGATTGATAAGAATGTGCAAAACACACACAACCAAAACCACACAACTTACAAATATGCACAACATGCAAAAATTTGGCAGGAAGAACTGCACACATATTAAAGTAGTGCACTCTCAGTTCAGTAAATAAAACACTGCATATACTCAAGAAAAAAAAAGAAGGAAAACCTCTTCTCAGCTGTGCAGTGAAAACAAAGAAGAATACTGAAAGACAATAATAATAATAATAATAATAATAATGATAATGATAATGATAATAATAATAAATGATAAATGATAATAATAATGATCATAATAATAATAATAATAATAATAATAATAATAATAAATAATAATAATGATAATAATAATGATGATAATAATAATAATAATAATAATAAATAATAATAATGATCATAATAATAATAATAAATAATAATGATCATAATAATGATGATAATAATAATAATAATAATAATAATGATGATGATAATAATGATGATGATAATGATAATAATAATAATAATGATGATGATAATGATAATAATGATGATAATGTTAATGATAATAATGATTATGATGATAATAATGATAATGATAATAATGATGATGATAATAATGATGATGATAATGATAATAATGATGATGATAATAATGATGATGATAATGATAATAATGATAATAATGATGATTATAATAAAAATAATAATAATAAGATGATGATAATGATAATAATAATGATGGTAATAATGATAATGATGATGATTATGATGATGATGATGATGATGATGCCCTGATGCAATACCAGGCAGTGGCTCTCATGGCTTCTGATCTTAACTGATTGGAAGTGTTATCATCTACATTGTTTTGTCTTGGTATAAAAGATGGGCTACAGCAAATATTCTGCTCAATACCACAGATTTGCTTGTCAGTTGTTTGACCTTAACCAGTTGAGCATGTCCCTTAGTGGCTGACGATATGTGTATCTCTGATCACGAGCAGAAGTAGTGGGGGAGCATCATAGCCATGTGCTGAGAGGAATTCTTTATGGTTTGAATAATTCACCTCTGGAAACATGGGTGTTTCGTTCAACACTCTTAAACAACTCAGGGGCCTTTTGCGCAGGATGGGCCTCTTGACTCGAAGAAAATTCTAACTGGGCCCCACCTGCAATGTCATGTGCTGTTTATCTTGATATGAGATCACCATGTCATGCACATGTGGCTGTGATGCATGTGTCTGGTGTACCCTTATCAGACGGGTAGTCATGGTGGGTTATATTAGGCTTCATATAACTGTACCCCAGTATCACTTCGATGGCATGCACTACTCTCTCACTCAATAATAATAATAATGATAAGAATGATAATAATAATAGTAATAATAATAATAATGATAATAATAATAATAATAATAATAATAGTAATAATAATAATAATAATGATAATAATAATAATAATATAATAATAATGATAATGATAATAATAATAAATGATAATGATAATAATAATGATCATAATAATAATAATAATAATAATAATAATAATAATAAATAATAATAATGATAATAATAATGATGATAATAATAATAATAATAATAATAAATAATAATAATGATCATAATAATAATAATAAATAATAATGATCATAATAATGATGATAATAATGATAATGATAATTATAATAATGATGATAATGTTAATGATAATAATGATGATGAATAATGATGATGATATGATAATAATAATAATAATGATGATGATAATGATAATAATGATGATAATGTTAATGATAATAATGATTATGATGATAATATGATAATGATAATAATATGATGATAATAATGATGATGATAATGATAATAATGATGATGATAATAATGATGATGATAATGATAATGATAATAATGATGATTATATAAAAATAATAATAATAATGATGATGATAATGATAATAATAATGATGGTAATAATGATAATGAATTGATGATTATGATGATGATGATGATGATGATGCCCTGATGCAATACAGGCAGTGGCTCTCATGGCTTCTGATATTAACTGATTGGAAGTGTTATCATCTACATTGTTTTGTCTTGGTAATAAAAGATGGGCTACAGCAAATATTCTGCTCAATACCACAGATTTGCTTGTCAGTTGTTTGACCTTAACCATTTGAGCATGTCCCTTAGTGGCTGACGATATGTGTATCTCTGATCACGAGCAGAAGTAGTGGGGGAGCATCATAGCCATGTGCTGAGAGGAATTCTTTATGGTTTGAATAATTCACCTCTGGAAACATGGGTGTTTCGTTCAACACTCTTAAACAACTCAGGGGCCTTTTGCGCAGATGGGCCCTTGACTCGAAGAAAATTCTAAACTGAAACTGGCCCCACCTGCATGTCATGTGCTGTTTATCTTGATATGAGATCACCATGTCATGCACATGTGGCTGTGATGCATGTGTCTGGTGTACCTTATCAGACGGGTAGTCATGGTGGGTATATTAGGCTTCATATAACTGTACCCCAGTATCACTTCGATGGCATGCACTACTCTCTCACTCAATAATAATAATAATGATAAGAATGATAATAATAATATAGTATAATAATAATAATGATAATAATAATAATAATAATAATAATAGTAATAATAATAATAATAATGATAATAATAATAATAATAATAATAATAATAATAATAATAAATGGAATAAATAAATCTGTCTTCAGTAAGGATAACAAAAAGAAAGAAAAACTAAAAGGACAAAGGAAGAATGAAGATAAAATGCTGTACCTTGTAAACTTCGGTTGCAAGACTCCAAAGCTCTTGATCTGAAGAAACTTTCAGTTGATACTAAAATAAAACAATAAAATAAAACATTAATAAATATAAAAAAAACAAAATTCAGTTTAATTCTTGAAAACATTTTAAGACAAAAATAACTGCTTCAAAATCTGGCCAAAGGCCAGTTTCTTAAGTTTTGGCCCATAGCCCCATAGTTTTAGGGAGAAGAGATTAGTCGGTTGTGTCATCCACCCACCCTGGTACTTTATTTTATTGACCCCCCCCCCCACTAAAAGGGTAAAAAGTAAAGTTGACCTTGGCAGAATTTGAACTTGAAATGTAAAGAGAATAAAACAAAATACAAGTGCAGGCATGGCTGTGTGGTAAGACGCTTGTGTCCCAACCTCATGGTTCCAGGTTCAGTCCCACTCTGTGGTACCTAGGACAAGAGTCTTTACTATAGTTTTGAGATAACCAAAGCTTTATGAGTGGATTCAGTAGATGGAAACTGAAAGAAGCCCGTTGTGTGTGTGTCCATGGACGATTTGACTGAAGTCTGGCAAACCAGACTCCAATCTGATCTGGCAGAGTTTCTACAGCTGGATGCCCTTCCTAATGCCAACCACTCCAAGAGTGTAGTGGGTGCTTTTACGTGCCACCGGCACGAGGGCCAGCTAGGTGGTACTGGCTACGGCCACACTCAGATGGTGCTTTTTATGTGCCACCTGCACAGGAGCCAGTCCAGCGGCACTGGCAACGACCTCGCTCGAATGTTTTTTCACGTGCACCCACCACAAGTGCTAGTAAGGCGACACAGGTAACGATCATGCTTGAATGGTGTTTTTAACGTGCCATCAGCACAAAGGCCAGCTTGTTGCTCTGGCCCCGATCACACTCGTATGGTACTCTTACCACTCCACTAGCAATGGATGCCATTCACCGAGTTTGATTTTGATTTCACTTGCCTGAACAGGTCTTCGCAAGCAGAGTTTAGTGTCCAATGAAGGAAAAGCACACATAAGCGGACTGGTTATACCCCTGACATAGGCCACAAGGTTATGGTCTCACTTGCGCTTGCCGAGTCTTGAATGTATAATGAAATGTGGAAATTGACAATTCAAAGTCCGTTCCCAGCACACTCGCACAAGTATGTATATGTGTGTGTATAAGTGTTTGTGTGTATATGTGTGTATATATATATATATATATAGATATATAATATATATATATATATATATATATATAATATATATATATATATATATATATATGTATAGTCTGTATATCTGTGTGTGTGTGTGTGTGTGTGTGTGCACATTTGTGTATAAGTGTTTGTGTGCATGTATAGGTGTATGTCTATATATGTGGTGTATAAGTCTAAGCACACATGTGTATACATGTATGTATGTGTACACGCACCTGTGTATATGTATGCATGTACACATTTACTCTCCGGCCTTCATCAGGTGTCCTGGTAGAATTACACCACACCCGCATAAACACACAGATGCATACAGATATATGCATAGACATGCACACATACACAAATGCATACACACACACACCTATGCAAGTGTGTATACACAGCTATAAACATTTACATACATGCAAGTAGCTCTGTGCACACAGCTTTAAATGTACACACACATACAGCAGTATATACACAGATGCAGATATGTAGACAGCATGGCCACAGTCTAAGGTATACACATACAGGAACACAAACGTACCCACTCTACATGTGAACAAACATATACACACAAATACACACACATGCAAAATGTACACACACACATATACATATATATCATCATCATCATCATCATCGTTTAGCGTCCGCTTTCCATGCTAGCATGGGTTGGACGGGTCAACTGGGGTCTGTGAAGCTGGAAGGCTTCGTCAGGCCCAGTCAGATCTGGCAGTGTTTTACGGCTGGATGCCCTTCCTAACGCCAACCACTCCGCGAGTGTAGTGGGTGTTTTTTACGTGCATACACCATCTGTCTTTGTCTTTTGTTTTTTTTTCCGTAAACTTTCCCCATATGTGTATGTGTATATATATATATATATATATATATATATATATATACATATATATTTCTTTACTACCCACAAGGGGCTAAACACAGAGGGGGACAAACAAGGACAGACAAATGGATTAAGTCAATTGCATCGATCCCACTGCGTAACTGGTATTAAATTTATCGACCCCGAAAGGATGAAAGGCAAAGTCGACCTCGGCGGAATTTGAACCCAGAACGTAACAGCAGACAAAACACGGCTACGCATTTCGCCCGGCGTGCTAACGTTTCTGCCAGCTCACCGCCTATACATATACACACACACATATATATATATATATATACATACACACACATACATACACACATACATACATACATACACACACATATACTCACACACACATACATACACACATATCCATGCACACACACAAAATGTATACACACACACACACACACAACCCCCCCCCCATCCACAGTGCTGTGACACAGTTCTAGCTAATAACTCCATTATCACTTGTTCAATGAATGTCTTGTGTGTTGTTATTTAAAAGTCAGTCCTTCAGCAAGAAAAGACAGCTCTTTGTTGGCATTGAACTGGATCCATTATTGAAATATTCCCGTTTCAGAAACAGTTTCGCTCTTCATAAATGTCACCAGATGAGGAAGATACTTTCAAACATAGGATTACGTGTTTGTACATCCTCTATCTGTACACGTGTGTGTGTGTGTGTGTTTGAAAGAGAAAGATATATATATATATATGTATGTGTATATATATATATACATATGTATATGTGTGTGTGTGTGTGTTGTGTGTGTATATATGTGTGTGTATGTATATATATGTGTATGTATGTATATATATATATGTGTGTGTATGTATATATATATATGTGGTGTGTGTGTGTGTATACAAGTTAATATATATGTAGATGTGTGTATACATGTTTGAGTTTGGGGTGATGTGTTTGAAGGAGGGAGAGATATAAATAACTTCACACACACATGTGTCCGTGAAAGGAAGAGAGGAGTCACACATACACACATATGTATATATATATATGTGTGTGTGTGTGTGTGTGTGTGTATGTATGTATGTGTGAGTGCATGTGTGTGTATAAGGGACTGTACTTGTATATGCCTCTGTGTGTGTGTGTGGTGTGCATGTGTGGTGTGTGTGTTATGTTTGACAGAGAGAGAGATAGACAGATAAGTAAGTTGATATTCATATACACATATTTATACGTGTGTGTGTGTCAGAGGGGGAGAGAGAGTGTACGTGTATATACACAATCTTACTCCACACACAGAGACAGAGAGCGACAGGATATTCTTTTTTATAAATAAGTCTGTATTTCATATTTATAAATGGAGGGAGTTGTTAAAAAAAGATCACAACTAAAACTGTAACAGCATATGAGAGAGGGAGAGAGAGAGAGATTGAGGGGGAGGGCTAAGAGTGAGAGGCTGCAAGATAGAGGAGAGGGTGAGAGAGAAGTTGTGAGTAAGAGAGAGAGGAGAGGCCGAGAAAGAAAGAGAGATAGGCACAGAGAGAGAGAGAGAGAGAGAGATAGGTTGGAAGCAAGGAGGGGGGTCGAGAGAGAGTGGGGGAAAGGCCGTGAGAGAGGAGAGGTCAAGAGAGAGGAGCTGGGAAGAAAGCAAGGAAGGAAGGAAGAAAGAAAGGAAGAAAGAAAGACGGAGAGGAAGAAAGGAAGAAAAACGGGGAAGAAGAAAGGGAAGAAAGAAAGAAAGAAGGAAAGAAAAAAGAAAGAAAGAAGAGAGATGGGGAGGAGGAAAGAGAAGAAAGAAAGAAAGAAAGACAGGGAGAAGGAAAGGGAAGGGGAGGGAAGAAAGAAAGAACAAAAAGAAAACAAAAAGAAAGAAAGCTGAATGGGGAGAGAGAGATGCAGAGAAAGTGCATCCAGGAAAATTATCAATGAATAAAACAGAACATAAAAATATCAATAACCTCTGAAACTCCTAATTCCATTTGTGATAATTAGAAGACTTGGAAGACCAAAGAACTTGGTAACAAGGAAGCAGCAACAACATGGGAACTCTATGCGTCTTATTCATTGTAATTCCTTAATTTCAAATTCACCCAACTAATCCCACCAAATATTATGAAGAAAGGATTATCTCCCTTGTATACTTGTAATTATTGTCTGCTAAGGGACACCAAATATTTAAAAAACAGTTTCCATGTTAAAGTAAACGGTAACCTTCCATTCCATTCCACCCTAACCCACTGCTGACACCCACACTCAACTGTGGTGCATTTACAGATACATACATACATACATACATACATACATACATACATACCATCTATATATACATAAAAAATATTAGGGAATAAATCCAAACTTACAGGGGAGAAAATCAGATTTAGGATTGAATCCAATTTTATAGTAAAATATTATATATATTAAATTAGAGATAAAACCACTATTAGGCAAATCAAACAATGAAAAACTTAAGCCAATACATAAAATTAATTAATTTATATTATTTTAAATATATATCAAATATTAAAAGTTTAATAAAAGATAATGGTAAAACACTACGATCGTTTCATAGCTGTCCAATTCATAATAATTCGAGTTATGGTTACAGTCAATCTTCAGAAACCTCGCTAAGATAAATATTTCAATTACCTGAAGATTGACTGTAACCATAACTCGAATTATTATAAATTGGACAGCCATGAAACGATTGTAGTGTTATACTCATTATCTTTTATTAAACTTTTAATACATTTGATATATATTTAAAATAATATAAATTAATTAATTTTATGTATTGGCTTAAGTTTTTCATTGTTTGATTTGTCTAATAGTGGTTTTATCTCTAATTTAATATAATATATATATATATATATATAGTAAATCCAAAAACGAAGAACAAACACAAAAAACAACAACACGAGGATGCGGTACATATAAAGTATTAGCAGACGCTCAGGGAAGGAAAGAAAGCTGGTTTAATGTTTCGAGCAGATGCTCTTCTTTGGAAACAGAAGAAAGTCCAATAGAAGGAAAGATGGAGGAAGAAAATCGCCAACGATTCACATGTAGTTACATTTTGAAAATCCTATACACACACACACATACACACACACATACACACACAGGGGGTGCTGAAAAATTCCCAGCTTTAGGTAAAGAAAAATGCAGGAGGATCCGTTAATTATGATTTTATTCAATATATTCCTCCTCTCAGATTCATGTGCTTATTGCGATGGTCCTTCAGTTTCTCTAAGCCCAGTAAAAGAACTTGGAAGATTTGGGTACCAACCAGGCCTTTTGCAATACCCTTAAAGCTAGGAACTTTTCAGCATCCCCTTGTACATATACATATATATAATATATATATATATACAGGGAGGATGGTGCTGAAAAATTCTCAGCTTCAGGTAAAGGAAAGTACAGGAGCATCAGTTGTGATTTTATTTAAAACCAGGAACTTTTCAGCAAACCCCTCATAAGCGTGTGTGTGTGTGTGTGCATGTATGTCTGTAGGAAAAGTGTAAAAATGTATGAAGCTCTCTCTCTCTCTCTTTCTTTCAACAGACACACATACACGTATATATGCATGCATACCTGTATGCATATATACATGCATATGTGCATGTACGCACGCACATGTAGAACAGACCATGACCGACCACAAAGATCTTTCACCGGGGTCACTGCTGCTGCCCTTTACTCCATTAAAACTAAACCATTAAAACAAAATTGAAAGCCAAAAAAAAACCAAAAAAAAACCCATAGACAGAACTAATGATCTGTGTGTGGTGGTGGGGGTGGTGGCAAGAAGTTCCAAACAGAAGTGGATGCCGAGGGGTGGGGGCCATTTATGGTTATTGCAGCTGGCACCGCAC
>NW_021834829.1:17500-37500 GCF_006345805.1 Octopus sinensis
TAAGTAACAATGATGTACAGTGTCAATTCTTTACAGCTGTTTCAAGCAGCCATTTATATACATATATATATATATATTATATATATATATATATATATATATATATATATATATATAAAAACAATCTAAATATACAACCAAAGATGCTTTAAAATACATGGCGTATTTTATAGTTACGCCTGTTCAAATATCATAAAAGTATGAAACTATTGGTAGCTCTTTCGGTTGTGTATTTAATTTGATATTTATCTCTCACTAAATGAAGAGCTTTTTTTTGCTGATTCTAACTCTATTGAATCTTTAAACTCTCTCTCTCTCTCTCTCTCTCTCTATATATATATATATATATATATATATATATACATATTTAATAAGTAACAATGATGTACAGTGTCAATTCTTTACAGCTGTTTCAAGCAGCCATTTATATACATATATATATATATAATATATATATATATATATATACATACATATACATATGGGTTCCAATGGAAAGCGTGTCAAGAAAGAAGATACCATCACTCCAAAGCTCTTTACGACATGTCTAGAAATAGTCATCAGAGAAATTAACTGGACAGGTGATGTGAACATGAACGGCAAGCAACAAACACACCAGCAATTCATTGATGACATCGTACTCATCACTGAAACCACACAACAGCTGCAGACCATACTGGCCGAGCTGGGCATTTGTAGCTTAGCAGTAAGCCTTAAAATGAGCTGCATGGAAACAGAATATATGGGGTCAGAAGATGTAGCACGAAGCCAAATAGAGGTGGGAAGTGAAGAAATGGGGAACATAAAGGAGTACTTCTCCTTAGGGCACACGGAGAACTCACACCCAGATAGGGAAGCTGAAATCTCAAAGAGAATAAGGAAAGGATGGAATGCCTTTAACTCAATAAAGGATGCTCTTGAAATGAAGTTGGATAATACCATAGATGCCAAACTCTTCAACGGCACCATCCTTCTTGTGTTCTTGTATGCAAGTGAGATGTGGGCAACAAGGAAGAGGATAGAACATCAATTCACTGAAACACATGGAAAGACTGGTGTGAGGAATATCATGATGAGAGCATGTTTGAGATGAGATAATTGAAGAACGGAATGGAGTGAATGATGTGATCTGAGAATACTGAAAATACAAGTTCCACTGAGTTGGTCATGTCACAAGATTCACAGACAACAGGTGGACCCATGCAGATGCCAAGAGGCATCGAAGTGATCGGAAAAGGCCCCTTGGAAGGCCTCCACGCTGATGCGAAAATGATTTTTAACTAAGTAATTTGCGTTCAAGATGAGAAAGAATAATACAATCAAGACGGAACTGGAAATGCACTGTGGCCAGTGGGATGTAACAGCATCTGAGGGTCTGGTCAATACTATGAGATATAAAAGGTAAAGACCCCTTTCAGTCACGAAGGATTGCACATAGGAAGTTCCCCTTTGAGGCACAAGTCTGGGCAAAGTTGTTTATGGAAGACCAACAGTCGCCCATGCATATCCAGCTTCCCATCTCCATGCCATCAGCATTATCCAAGACAAAGGTGAAGGGGCCAATACAGTTTGGCACCAGTGACATCACAACTCATTTCTACAGGTGAGTGAACTGGAGCAATGTGAAATAAAGTGGCTTGCTCAAGAACACGCATACACAGCCTAGTCCAGGAATCGAACTCACCACCTCATAATTGTGAGCCTGACACTTTAACCACCAAGCCATGCACCTTCACAGAAGTTGCCCACAGGGGGTTACAAATATTTGAACACAGTACCTCACAAATTTCAAGTTGTGCTCTGTACCATTAAGCTAAGCAGTTTCAACCCTGAAAGGATGAAAGGCAAAGAAAACCTCAGTGAAATTTGAACCCTGAATATGAAGACAGACCAATTACTAGTTAGCATTTTGCCCAGCATGCTAATGATTCTGCCAGCTCACCACCTTAATAATGATAGTAATAATAATAATAATAATAATGATAATAATAATAATGACAATAATAAAAATAGCATCAAAAATAATATATACTGATAATAATAATAAAGTTGTTTAATCACCAGAGTTTGGTTTTTACTTGCAAAAAATATTTTTTCTATAAATATTATTATCATTATCATAATAATCATTATCATTACTATTAATATTATCATCACCATCTTCACCATTATTATTATTATTATTATTATTATGATTCCCATTATTAATGAAACGATATTATAACGATGGTAATATTTTAAGGGATCAGTTTGTTGAAAAGATAAAAACTAATTATTTTCCCATAAATCTTGTTTCCGACAGCAGTTTGTCGCATTAAACCCAAATCCTCTACAATTTCTCCATAAAACATCAACCATTATCCATACAATCATCATCATCATCATCGTCGTTATCGTAATTATTACTATTATTGTAATTATTATCATTAATGCCATCATCATCACTCTCAGAGGATGAGGAGAGGGCACGTGCCCTAGTGGTCAGGGCAACCATGGTTTTGTGAGGCTTCAGTGAGCTGCCCTTAGAAGTCTCCCTCTTTTGGAGAATTATTCATTATTGAAATTTCTATTTGCTGTTGCTCTTTTCACACAACTCCTTTATGCAAGGAATCCCACCTGTCTCACCCTCAACCAATTCCAATGGTTGCTGAAAACCTTTAGGATTTAATAATGAAAGCATTATTATTATTATTATTATTATAACTATTATTATTATTATTACTTTTATTATTATTATTACTGTTATTATTATTATTATCATTATTACGGTGGTGTGCTAACAGAACTGTTAGCATGCTAGATGAAATACTTAACAGTATTTTATCAGTCGCTACGTTCTGAGTTCAAATTGTGCCTAGGCCGACTTTGCCTTTTATCCTTTCAGGGCAGATCAAATAAGTACCAGTTACATACTGGGGTTGATGTAATCGACTTAATCCCATCCCCCAAATTTGAGACCTTGTGCTTCCAGTAGAAACCATTATTATTATTATTATTATTATTATTATATTATTATTATTATTATCATTATTATTATGTCGGTGAGCTGGCAGAATTGTTAGCATGCTGGACAAAATGCTTAGCAGTATTTTGTCATCCATCGCTACATTCTGAGTTCAAATTCCGCCAAGCTTGACTTTGCCTTTCATTCTTTCGGGGTTGATAAATTAAGTACCAGTTATGCACTGGTGTTGATGTAATCGACTAGTTCTCTCCCCTAAATTTCAGGCCTTGTGCCTCTAGTAGAAAGGATTATTATTATTATTATTATTATTATTATTATCATTATTATTATTATCATTATCGAGTGAGAGAGCAGTGCATGCCATCAAAGTGACACTGGGGTAAAATATACGAAGCCCAGTATACCCATCATAGCTACCCATCTGATAAGGACACACCAGGCATATGCATACATCACAACCATATGTGTGTGACATGGTGATTTCAAATCAAGAGAAACAGCACCTGAGCACCTGACCTTGCAGGTGGGGCCAAGTAAGAATTTTCTTCAGGTTGAGTGGCCCATCTCACTCAAACACTCCCTGAAAAAGTTTAAGGATGATGAACAAAGCACCCATGTTTCCAGACGTGAATTATTTAAACCCCAAAGAATTCCTCTCAACACATGGTAGCCTTGATGCTCCCGCACTACGTCTGCTCATGATCAGAGATGCACATATTGTCAGCCACCAAGGGACATGCTCAACTGGTTAAGGCCAAACAAAAGACAAACAAATCTGTGGTATTGAGTAGAATATTTGCTGTAGCCCATCTTTTATACCAAGACAAAACAATGTACATGATAACACTTCCAATCAGTTCAGATCAGAAGTCATGAGAACCATTACCTGGTACTGCATCAGGGCATTTATCATCATCATCATCATCATTATCTTCATCATCATTGTTATTATTATTATTATTATTATTAGTAGTAGTAGTAGTAGTAGTAGTATATGAGTTTAGTAAGCAGTATGTGTTTCTCTTTAATGTACTCAGTGTTTGAAATGTAGAAAAAGTTTCACAATACAAATTTGAAATCCTGGAAAACGGGGTTTGGAGATTAAGTTAATGTGTTTGGTTTATTTGATCAGAAAGGGACAGATTTAAACCGAAACTCTATTCCTTTATTCCTAGATTAATGGTACATAATATATACAATGAATGGAATACACAGAGGGGAAGACTTGAAACCTAACAATACAAAAGCAGTTAATATAGTCCGTCCTTGGTTACGTATGTCTCTTTAATTAATAATACAAATAGCTTGAGGGAGAAACATGAAAATAGGGACATTTTATAAACATTATTATTGAATGCATAATTGAAATGGGAGCAAGACAATATACAGCAGTAAAGAATGATTTTATCTCTTATATTTGTATGTAATGAATATGTACAAGATATATATATATATATATATATCTGTAAATGCAATATGTGATAATTATATATATATATATATATAATATATATATAGACACATACATATATGCTTGTGTGTGTATATACATATATGTACAGGTGAATGCGCACAAAAATTAATAATAATATAGAAACACACACAAGTGAGTGTGCGTGTGTGTGTAAATATATATATATACACATTCACAGGTAGAGATTTAATATATATATAAATATATATATACATACACACACACAAACATATATATACATACACACAACATATATATATATATACATGCACACCAACATATATATAAATATATATATATATATACACCAGCATATATATATATATATATATATATACACACAAACATAAATATATATATAGACACATATATATACATACACACAAACATATATACTCACACATACACACATAGACACAAATATATATACAAACACACACACACACAAACATTATATATACATATGACATATCAACATATCTATATATATATACATATATATACACACACACATAAATACACACACACACACATATATATATACATACACACACATATATATATATACACGTACGCACACACATACACACACACACATATATATATATAATATATACATGCACACACACACACACATATATATATATATATACACACCATACACACACACACAAACATTATATGTATATACACATGATGTATCAACATGTCTCCTGTTTATAGGCTCAATAAAATTTTCTAAACAGAATCAATCAGGATATTTGATCAAAGGTATTTGAGAGCGGTTAATAGTCTCTTTCTTCTAAACATTCCATAAATTATCAAAAAGGAGAAGAAAAGAAAAAACAACAAGAGAGAGAGAGAGAGAGAGAACGTACTGAAACTTTATAACAAAAGTGCAATAAAAGAGCTACTTTTATTATTTTATTGCCAGTAATATTACATTTAAGATATATATATATATATATATATATATATATATATATATATATACAAACATTTTTATTAATATTAAGTAAAAGCATAAACCTCAAAGTCCTTGAGTCACTCTGTTGCTTCCTCTAAATATTAAATATATATATATGTATTTAATATATATATGTATAAATAAATAATATATATATATACACACACACATATATACGTATTTATTTATTAATATATATATATTTATTTATAATAAATAATATACATTAATAAATATGTACATATGTATATATATATATATATATATATATATATTATATATATATGTGTGTGTGTGTGTGTGTGTGTGTGTGTGTTTGTGTATAGGTATAAGCATGGTTGTGTGGTAAGAATTTTGCTTTCTGACCACATGGGTCTGGGTTCAGTCCCACTGCGTGGCACCTTGGGCAAGTGTCTTCTACTATAGTCTCAGGTGCCTTGTGAGTCGATTTGGTAGATGGAAACTGAAGAAAAACCTGTTGTGTGTGTGAGTGTGTGTGTGCATAATAATAATAATAATAATAATTGTGTACAGTGCTCAGGTGCACTACAACTCATCTAAAGTGTATATATAATCAGGTGTAGTTTCGGCGGATTTCGGAAAGCATGAGGGCCTTAAAAGATGCAGTGTGTGTGTGTGTGCACGTGCATCTTTGCATCTGTGTTATCACCCCATCACTACTTGACAACCAGCATTGGTGTGTTTATGTCTCTGTAACTTAGTGGTTCGGCAAAAGAGACCAATATATATATATATGTGCCCAGTCTTAAAAAGAGAAGTACTGAGGTAGATTTATTCAGCCAAAACATTCTTCAAGGTGGGACACCAGCATGGCCGCAGTCTAATGTCTGAAACAAGTAACAGGTAAAAGATACAGATAGATAGGATGTAGGTGATGTAGGTGCAGGCATGGCTGTGTGGTACGAAGTTTGTTTCCCGACCGCATGGCTCCGGGTTCAGTCCCACTGTGTGCCGCCTTGGGTAAGCCTTGTGAGTGGATTTGGTTGATGAAAACCGAAAGAAGCCCATCATGTGTGCGTGTGTGCGTGTATGTATGTGCGTGTTCTATCGCTGCTTGTCGACTGGTTTTGGTGTGTTTGGGCCTCCATAACTTAGCAGTTTGGCAAAAGTGACCAACAAAATAAGTACCAGGCTTTGAGAAAAATTAAGTCCTGGGATCACTCCGTTTGACTGAAGGCAGTGCCCCAGCATGGCCACAGTCTAATGACTGAAACAACTAAAAGAATAGAAGAGAAAAGACTTGGTAACATGGCTGCGTGGTTAAGAAGTTTACTACCCAACCTCGTGGTTTGGGGTTCAGTTCCATTACATGGCACTTTGAGTATTTTCTTCTATAGAACCCACACTGACCAAAGGGACTTGAGTGCAGCAAAATCCAAGAGGGAAAAGCAGGGATCCAACTGGAGGGAAGATGAAATTAGGGTTAGCCTAGAGCTGAGAACAGCAGAGAGAAGTTGTCAATGGTCTTTGCGCCAAAATTTCAGGCCTTGTCTTTATAGTCACCGTGACCACCATGACCAACCAGGCTATCAGATGTTGCTACACATCGCTGGTCACAATGCGCTTTGCATTGTTTTAGCCTTCAAATGATGCCACCTCGCTGGCTAAGTGAGCAGGCCAACAGAAGAAAGAGTGAGAGAAAGTTGTGGCGAAAGAGTACAGCAGGGATCGCCACCATCCCCTGCCGGAGCCTCATGGAGCTTTTAGGTGTTTTCGCTCAATAAACACTCACAACGCCCGGTCTGGGAATCGAAACTGCGATTCTACAACCGCGAGTCCGCTGCCCTAACCACTGGGCCATTGCGCCTCCACGTGTTTATAGTAGAAAGGGTTATTATGTAACGCACAAAGTCTCCCTTGTCTGTGTTTGTCTTGCTACAAAATAAGTTGTTTGCCTGACATTTGGTGCCATGGTGGAGCTACAGTTAATTCCTTATATATAATTTAGCGAAATTCCTATGAAACCGACAGCAAACTGGAATATTCTCTGTGGATTAATGTCGATTTATGGAACAACAATAGGAACAGAATAAAATTCTATAGGATGATCAGGAATTTATCTAAGAGATGCGAAACTATTTGTGTTCAGTGATTTGGAAGAGCAGATTCTTACAGACATTTCCAAACATCCTGGTGATTCCAACTCATTTATAAATGAATGAATGGCAAGTGAGTGTTTACACATGCACAAAGAGATAAACACACACACACACACACACACCACACACACACACACATGTATATATACATAAAAGAGGGCATTAAAACGATACAAAGACATACACACACACACAGAGATATATGCAAACACACACACACACACAGATACATACATATACACAAATTTCCATGGATTCACACTGGTGTAAACTGCAATGACATTATAGATGTACTCAATACTGGCTGAGAGTATGGAATAATGTTTCCACCAGGAATTTCTCGTTCTTCATCCGCAGACCTGAGAATGAAGAATGACATAATCTGAATCGAGATTCACACAACTTTAGATCTAATTAAATGCTCAGATATATATCTGAGATATATATACCAGAACATCAACGTCCATTTGTCCATGCTGGCATGGGTTGGCCAGTTCAACTAGAGCTAGCAAGGTGGGGAGCTGCATCAGAAGCCAGTCTGATTTGGCATGGTTTCTACAGCTCGATGCCCTTCCCAATGTCAACCACTTTAAAGAGTGTGTTGGGTGCTTTTACATAGCACCACATGAGTACTGTGGAGACACATGGCTTAGTGGTTAGGGTGTCAGCACCATGATCGTAAGATTGTGGTTTCGATTCCTGGACCGGGCAACGCGTTGTGTTCTTGAGCAAAACACTTCATTTCACTTTGCTCCAATCCACTCAGTTGGCAAAAATGAGTAACGCTGTGATGGACTGGCATCCCATGCAGCTGGGGAACACATACACCACGGAAACCAGGCCCACGAGCCTGGCTAGGCTTTAAAAAGGGCGCATTTATTTGTGGAGGCACAATGGCCCAGTGGTTAGGGCAGTGGACTTGCGGTCGGAGGATCGCAGTTTCGATTCCCAGACCAGGCGTTGTGTGTGTTTATTGAGTGAAAACACCTAAGCTCCACGAAGCTCCGGCAGGCTTCTTAACCACACACATACCGTACAGAATACATGAATTGAGTTCTCACTTTATTTTTGCTATCAAGGTCCCCTGCAAATTGTTTGGAACAGTAAAGCTCCTAACTCCATCATCAACATTTATTGAGATTCACAGTCTCATCTTCAGGAAGAAATGATGTTGGAGTATGTTACTATCTCTTTATACATCATCTGTCAAATGTTTGGTTCTGTTTGTGGCAAGTGTATATCAACTGTATGTCTATTTTGGTATTGTGCAATGAATCATTCTTCAATCATTAATCACGTTTTTGTAGAGAATTCAGTAGAGTATATATGTGTTGTCCACTAAAATGTTTCCTATCTAGTTGAATTTTGAGTTGTGTAATATACTGTATTGCAATTGGTACTTGTTTTAAGTAAATGATCAGCTTGTAGGGAGATAGTCATTCATGTATGGCCAATATAACAGTCTGAGTTGTGAAGTTTACAACTTTTATATTTACAGTTGAATTTTCAAATTTAAAATCACATTGGTCACTAGTAGTTTGTCCTCAGGTTTTCAAGTTTATAGCTTATCATATCTTAGCACAGCCCCTAACCTCGCTCCTGCTCCTAAGGATCATCAGTGAACCTTGGTTTAGTTCTAATGATCCAAAAGAAATGACCATTAAATTGTTGCTTAATCCTCAAGCATTCAGATTAGCTATCAAATATGGTTGGAATTAATCATGCATTATCTCATAGCTTTGAGATTTTGATGTGATTTTCTTTTTAGAATGACTTTGTAAGACAGGTGTGAGAAGCCAGATCTGGTCAATTTGATCATAAAACAGGCAGAATATTTGAGCCTGATCTGGTTCGCCGGTCCTTAGACAAAATCGTCCAACCCATGCCAGCATGGAAAGCAGACTTTAAACGATGATGATGATGATGATTATTATATGGCTGGTTAAAATGCTAAAGAGTTAGAGTCATTTCAAATGTTTGGTCTCCACTGTACCCTGGTAACTCATTACATGTTGTTATAGACTGGATTTGGTCCTCAGCTTTCCATTCAGCATTTCTCAAAACAAAAGCCTTGCTTCCAAAGGCTCCGCGATCCATCACCAATAAGGCACCAGTTAGCTGAACCCACATTAAATGGCAGCACAAGATGTTGATTGGTCAAGCCAAGCCTACAGTGAAAGACATACCAAGTACCAGACAGTGAGGTTTGAACATGGAACCACATGGCTACAAACTAAACATCTAAGCCACACAGCCATGCTTACATACCTATATAGTGGACTCTCCCATCACAAAAAAAAAATCGGATGAGCAATCCACAGCAATTTCTTGCTGAATAATCTGCACAGATGGTTAGCTTATAGTGATCAAATGTATGTTGTTCTTTCTCAAACCATGCCTGGCTCATAAAGGCCAGTTTATGAGTTTCTGTGGCATATAGGTTCCCCACCCGGATGGACGCCGGTCTGTTGCAGGTGAGCTGCAAGATGCAGGAAGAAAGAGTGAGAGAAAGTTGTGGCGAAAGGGTCAGCAGAAGTTCACCATTACCTTCTGCTGGAGCCGCGTGGAGCTTAGGTGTTTCGTTCATAAACACACACATCGCCCGGTCTGAGATTCGAACCCACGATCCCTCAACCGCGAGTTTGCTGCTCTAACCACTAGGCCATGTGCCTCCACATCAAATGTATGTGCTGCACATTAACCTCACTCCTTCCATCGAATCAACATTTCCTCCATGGGTGCACAGTGTGCCACATGTCAGATGTCGAAGTGACCACAGAGCAACGTGAAATGAAGTAGACAGATAAAGGATAATGACAATGATGATGGTGATGATGGTGATGACACAATGATGACAACAATGATGATGATGATTATGATGATATATAAGACAATGATGATGACAACAATTAGAAGACTATAATTAAAAAAGAAAAAAACTGCTCAAAAGCACAGTGCACTACGCAGCCCAGGGATTGAAACCACAATCTTACAATTGTGAGTGCAACAAACTAATCACTTGACCATGTCTGTGTGTGTGTACACATACACACATATGTATACACACACACACATACACATTCAGATGTACATGTATGTATGCACATGTATGCAAGTTGTTAGCAACTTAATATGATGTAAACACACACATATATACACACACACACATAAGTATGTATCTATGTTGTATTGTATACATGTGTTACCAACAGACTGCAGTTAATGCAGTTTCATATGTACATGTCTGTGTGTGTGTGTGTGTGTACACATGTGCTAGCAATTTTACACACATATACGCATGCATACACACGGGAGGGTGGGAGAGAAAGTGTCTATGTATGCATATGTGTGTGTGTATATGTATGTATGTATATATATATATATATATGCTACCAATTTTACACACCTAATAAAATGCATTTCATTTTATACACACATACACACATATGAAAGAGAGAAAGTGTGTCTATATGCATACAAATATATATACATACATACATACATACATATATATATATATACACACACACACACATACATAATTATATGTTACAAATTTAACACACCTAATATGCATTATACATACATACATATATATATATATATACACGTAACAAATGTAACATACCTAATAAGATGTATTTCATACACACATACACACGTCTATATATTATATATATCTGTGAATATATATATATATATATATACATACACACACACACACACAGAGTATTTGAATATAACTCTATGTGTGTGTGTTACCAATTTAACATAGCTAATAAGATGTATTTTTATCATGGAATCCATGAAGTAACAGAAATTCTGCAGAATATTATTACACCACCATAGTAGAGGATGGAACCGTTCCAAGTTCTAAGCAATGGAAGAGTCCAATTATAGTAACACTAAAATACAGAAGTATCAATAAAGCCATTTTATTGATCTTTTCGCACAAAGCTCATTTTTTTTTACTTTAGCTATCGTTTTTGTTAATTCTTTTTTGGGGGTGTTTTTTTTTGTGTGTGTATGTTTTCTCTCTATGCATGTCGCATTAAATAATGAAAACAGAAGTAGCAGACCAAATAGCATTGGTAGCAAACAGACCGTGGAAGCAGCTAAGATGTAGGGTACCTATTTACGGCCAGGTGGACAGAGCTAGAGAAAGTTTTGTTTATGAGATTTTGTGTCTGTGACTGCCTTAGTATTACAACGGTTCAAGTTGTAGAAACAGGGCTGCGCGGTTAAGAAGCTTGCTTTGTAACCATGTAGTCTAGTAGTTTTGAGTTCAATTCCACTGTGTGGTACCTTGGGCAAGTGTCTTCTATTATAACCCCAGGTCAACCAAAGACTTGAAGGAATTTGGTAAACAAGGCGAGCTGGCAGAAACATTAGCACGCCAGGCGAAATGCTTAGCGGTATTTCGTCTGTTTTTACGTTCTGAGTTCAAATTCCGCCGAGGTCGACTTTGCCTTTCATCTTTTCGGGGTCGATAAATTAAGTACCAGTTACACACTGGGGCCAATGTAATCGACTTAATTTGTTTGTCTGTCCTTATTTGTCCCCTCTGTGTTTAGCCCCTTGTGGGTAGTAAAGAAATAGGAATTTGGTAAACAGAGACTGTGTGGAAGCCACACATAAAGATATGGAGATGAACACCAATTTCTCTGTGATCAGGTTGAAAAATTGTTAAGATATTTTAACATGAAACCAATGGTAGCCTTAATATACAAATAAATAGTCTTTATCCACCAATGCCATGTTGAGTACTCATTCTCAATGTTCAACATTACATGTATAAGTGTATGCTGGACCACTGAACTCTATACATTTTTTCATTCTCTCTCTGTTTATTTCCCCTGTCTATTTCCTGCTGAAGAGTGTAGGCTCGAAACATAAAACACTTATTCATCTTTCCCAAGCATCAAACTAATACATTTGCATGTTGTTCATACACCTGTCTTTATCTTTTGTTTTTCTATAAATTTCAACTATATTATTATTATTATTATTTGTTTCTCAACTCAGTATTTTCTTTTTAATCTTTGTACTTTATCGGTCTCTTTTGCCAAACTGTTAAGTTACATAAACACATCAACACCAGTTGTCAAGCAGTGGTGGGGGACAAACACAAAGACACACACACACACATAAATATACCAGGCACGTGCCATCAGTAATAACTCAGGTCAGGTAGTTGGTGACCTTTATGTAGTAAAACACAAAAAATAAGCGAAACACAAGCACGCAACTGAGTTGAAGGCAGATTTACTTCTGCCTTTATAGCATATATAGAAAATGATGTTGTAGGAGTGTACGCAGCATGTGTACTACAGCAGAACTATGTGTAGCTTAAATACAGAGATTGAAAGGTAGGAGAGCATTATGCCTACCATGAGTGGCTGTGTGGTAAGTAGCTTGCTTACAAACCACATGGTTCCAGATTCAGGCCATTTTAGTGTCTATGATGGAAACCATTTCGGCAAATCAATTAACTTTTTCTGCTGAGAAAATCATGGATTATACTTGCATTCCTGCCAGATCTATTCCAATGGCACCTTGGGCAAGTATCTTCTACTATAGCCTTGGGCCAACCAAAGCGTTGTGAGTGGATTTCGCAGATGGAAACCTGTAACTTAGCAGTTTGGCAAAAGAAACTGACAGGATAAGTACTAGGCTTACAAAGAATAAGCCCTGGGGTCGATTATTTTGACTAAAGGCGGTGCTCCAGCATGGCTGCAGGCAAATGACAGAAACAAATAAAAGAATAAAAGAATCTGCAAAAAAATAAATTATTTTGCATTTTATGCATAGTAATTAGAGAAACCACCATAGATTTATTGAATTAGGTGCATATTTTGCCATAAAAGGAAAATGTTGCTATCAACCTACCTTGCCTACCCAGGTGGCACGTCCCTGGTATATACATATACATATATATACACACACACACACACATATATATATATATACATACTGAATCCAGAACACGTGTGATTGGGAAGCAAACATCTTACCATACAGCCATACCTGCACCTATGTGTGTGTGTATGCATGTGTATGTGATTTTGTCTTCTTCACAACACATCGCAGCAGTGATGAGACAATGATTGATGATGACAATGCTGGTGATGACGATGGTGGAGGTGGTGATGGTGATGGTGGGTCACGGTGGTGATGATGATTATGATGATGATGGTGGTGAGGGTGATGACGACAGCAGTAATGGTGATGATGATAATGGTAGTGATAATGATGATGATGGCAATGGTGGTGATGATGATGGTGATGAAGTCGACAGTGGTGATGGTGATGACGGGAGCGGTAGTGATGACAATAATGCTGGCTTTAGGCCATGCATTTCATGTGGCATCTTGGAGAGTACAAATGGTATAAAAATAGACCAGCAGAGAAAGGGGGAGAAAGGGAGAGAGAGAGGGAGAGAGAGAAAGGGGTGGGGGAGAAAGAGTAAAAGTTGTAGAGTGTGATGTGCTGGAAACTTTCTTGAATTACTATTGGACCGTTAACATTATTATTATTATTGCTGTTGTCATCATCATCATCATCATCATTATTATTGTTGTTGTTGTTGTTGTTGTTGATGGTGTGAAACGTTTGAAGTATTGATCCAACTGTGTCATGTTAATGTTAAACAGAAGCACTATTGACATTTTGTTAAATTCATTTGTTTCAACTTTCTCGCAACACATTACCCAACACTCTGCTCTGCCCTCTCTCTCTCCTCTCTCTCTCTCTCTCTTCTCATCTCTTCTCATCTCTTCTCTGGTGGTATTTTGGTGGCTGACTCCAAGAACAACAACAATAATAAAAATAATAATAATAACGATAATAATAATAATAATCACGTACATCTTCTCACCAACCTCAAAAAGTGTAGAAGTTTTTATGCTTAATTTTTGGGAGGTTTTTTTGTTTGTTTTCGGGAGGTTTTTTTTTTTTTTATGTTCAGAAATGGTGAATTTACCATCTTCGTTTTCCAATGTCAATGTTAGTATAATTAACGCAACACATTTCAGATGATGTTAGATATTTTTTTTTTCTAATTTTGGTTGCTTGTTTGATTTTTTTTTATCATCTTTTTAAACTTTTGAGAAACGATGAGAAAAAGAAAAGGAAACAAAAACAAAAAACACACAAAAAATAAGAAGAAGGAAATCAATTTTTCCTTTCATGTATGGCCGACAGGGTATGTGCTCAACCTTGACTTTTGCAGCATTACATGGATGACTGATTAATTCACCCAGCCTTGCTACATAGAAGGGTGAGCGGTGGGGCTGAGGGGTATAGAATTAAACATTTAACCCTTTTAAAGACAAAGCATATAAATGTTTCTCAAAGAAAAGAATGAAACATAACCAGTTTCAAAAGACAGAAAACAGAATATAGTTATTCATCATCATCATCATCATCATCATCGTTTAATATCCGTTTTCCATGCTAGCATGGGTTGGACGGTTCGACCGGGGTCTGGGAGGCCAGGAGGCTGCACCAGGCTCCAGTCTGATCTGGCAGTGTTTCTACAGCTGGATGCCTTCCTAACACCAACCACTCCATGAGTGTAGTGGTGCTTTTTATGTGCCACTGGCACAGCGGTCATAGGAGGCTGGTAACGGCCACGATCGGTTGGTGGTTTTTATGTGTCACTGGCACAGGGGCCAGAGGAGGTTCTCACATTCACACACTCATTGCAGCAGTCCTTCAGTTTTTCTAAACCCTGTAAAAGAACTTGATAGGTTCAGCCTTCAGTCAGGCCTTTCGTGACACCCTTAAAGCCAGGAACTTTCCAGCAATCCCTCGTACACATGTATACAACAAACACAACCACAGATCCGTAAATGCAATTATTAAATCCCATCAATACACTAATTGATGAAATATTTCAACAACACACTCACTCACACACACACACACACACACAAAAGAAGAGGCTTAAAGACAGAGCGACATCATAAGCTGAGAGCTTAAGAGAAGATATCACAGAATGGTACCAATATTTCTGCGTTCTAAGCACAGGAATATAAAACACAGTGGTTCCCTATTTCACAGAGTTACAGACACAGGAATATTCAATGGCTTTGAAAGATGCCATGAAAGTGTAAAATACACACAGACACACACCTACATAAATATACATATATACACACATATACATGCATATATATATATACATACACATATATTCATACACATACATATATATGCATATACATACACATACATATACATATATATGCATATACATACATATATATATATATGCATATACATACATATACATATATACATATGTATACATACACATGTATATGCATACACAAACATATATATACATATATATACATACACATATTCATATATATACATATACATATGCATACATATACATACATATACATATATATGCATATACATACATATACATACATATATATGCATATACATACATATACATATACAGACATATATATGCATATACATACATATATATTTACATACACATATATATATATATGTAAATACACATATATAAGCAAGTATACAAACATATAGATACATATATACACATACATACGTACATGTATACATACATTTGTAATGTATACACACATACATACCTACATACATACATTTGTAATGTATACACACATACATACCTACATACATATATATATATATATATATATATATATATATTTATATTTCTTCGTGTAAACTTATTTATACATTAAAAGTAGACTCTATAGAAACATCTTTTTTTAATTTTTAATCAAAGAACACATTATAATGCAAATGTTGTATACAGTCTTCAACCTCGTTAATGAGTCTGCAGATGAATTCACTTTGTAATGTAACGAAGCAATCAGGCACACACATCTATATAAAAGCATAGAAAGTCAGCCGAGATGACAGAAACGATAAAGGCCAAAGTTGTTGCCATCAAACACTGGCTTTCCAACAGAATATTTGCTGAATGTCAAATTTACATGATAAAACTCTTTAAAATATAATGTAAGAGAAAAACGAAAGAGAGACAGACAGACAGAGGAAACAAAAATATATGAATAAGTCTATGCAGCAGAGAAAATTTGACTGAAATTAAAACATTTCTTATAGAGTAACTAGTTTCATTCATTTTCCATGTTTAAATATTGCAATTTTAAATGTTATTCTAGTATTTGATTTGGATATTGTGGAGACATCTTTTGTAAGAGAACACAAACCTGGTCGATTGAAACTATCATATAATGGTCTACTTCTATTTATATTATTAATAGTTTGATCAATGAAAATATGAAGGGAAAGGCATGTCTATGCAGCTGTGAACTTTATTTTGCAGCCGCGTGGTTTCAGCTTTGGTCTCACTGCATAGTACTTTGGGTCAGTCTCTTCTACAATAACCCTGGAACGACTAAAGCTTTGTGAGTGAATTTGGTTGATGGAAACTGTATATACACGAGTGCGTTTGTGTGTGCCTTTGGGTTTGTCCCCGCCACTACTTGATAAGCAATGTTGGTTTGTTTACATCCCTGCAACTTGGCAGATCAGGAAAAGAGGTTAAGAGGACAAATACCAGCAGGCTAAATATAAAAAAAAAATGGCTGGGGTTGATTTGGTTGACTAAAATTCTCCAAATATAGGCGTAGGAGTGGCTGTGTGGTAAGTAGCTTGCTTGCCAACCACATGGTTCTGGGTTCAGTCCCACTGCGTGGCACCTTGTACAAGTGTCTTCTACTATAGCCTCAGGCCGATCAAAGCCTTGTAAGTGGATTTGGTAGACGGAAACTGAAAGAAGCCCGTTGTATATATGTATATATATATATACATATATATGTGTGTGTGTATATGTTATTGTGTCTGTGTTTCTCCCTCCAACATTGCTTGACAACCGATGCTGGTGTGTTTACGTCCTCGTAACTTAGCAGTTCTGCAAAAGAGACCGATAGATTAAGTACTAGGCTTACAAAGAATAAGTCCTGGGGTCGATTTGTTTGACGAAAAGACGGTGCTCCAGTATGGCCACAGTCAAATGACTGAAACAAGTAAAAGAGTAAAAGAGTAAGGTGGTGTCCCAGTATGGCCATAGTAGACTGAAACAGGCTCAAGGAAAGATTAAAGGCAAAATAGGAAAACCACCAAAGTTTCTAAGTGATGCATAAAGCAAGAATGATAACAACATGGGGGTTGTTGTTTAAAATAGATTCAACAAGGAGAATAGGACAACCTTCAAATAGGACAACCTTCAAATAAGCATAACTATGTGGTTAAGAAGCTCAGGCTTTCAACCATGTGGATTTTAGTTCAATCCCACTGCACAACACCTTGGCCGAGTAAGTGTTTTCTACTACAGACCCAGACTGACCAATGTTTTGTGAGCAAATTTGGTAGGTGGAAACTGTGTAGAAGCCCACCATATCATGAGTCCAACACCCTAACCACTAAGCCATACACCCCCCACAAAGTAAAGTTCCTTCCTGGGACATATGCCCAGTTTCCATGGCATATAAATTCCTCACTTGGACAGGACACCTGTCCATTGCAGGATTACTCCTTTTTGCCAGATAAATGGAATGGAGGAATGTGAAATGGAGTGTTTTGCTCAAGAACACAATGTGTCAGCTGGTCCAGGGATCGAAACCACAAACTTACGATCATGAGTCCAATACCCTGACCACTAAGTCACATGTGCCCCCACATGAGCTGACACAGGATTGAGATGTGTGGTTATGTATTGTATTTATAAGACGGCGAGCTGGCAGAATTGTTAGCACGTCGGGCGAAATGCTTAGAGGTATTTCGGCTGCCGTTACGTTGTGAGTTCAAATTCCGCCGAGGTCGACTTTGCCTTTCATCCTTTCGGGGTTGATAAATTAAGTACCAGTTAAGCACTGGGGTCGATATAATCGACTTAATACCTATGTCTGTCCATGTTTGTCCCCTCTATGTTTAGCCCCTTGTGGGTAATAATGAAATAGGTTATGTATTGTATGAACCACTGTAACCTCAACTCTGTCACTTCAAGACCTATCTTCTTCCGAGCCCCTACGTAGTCATCTTACATGGTGTATGGAGGGTAATATATGCGGAGGTCCTGAGGATGGGCACCAGTTAAGCTTATACAAATAAGCTGGGATTCTGGTGCAAGTTGGACCAGGATGTGTGGAGGCGTCTTATCTGGAGAGTCTGAGTCACCACATTGGCCTTGACTTGAATAAACTTCAATGAGAATGTATTGGGTTACAATCAGTGACAGCAGCATGAATTATTAAAGGATGTTGGTGATAATGGCAGTGCCCCAGCATGGCCACAGACCTTTGCTGAAACTGGTAATAGGATAATGATGTGGAAGATATGCGGTTACTGTTGTTTGTTTATCCCTAGGTCAGCTCTCATTGGTCAACAGATCTATCGTCAAAGACATTCCAGCTATGACTACCTCTGTTCATTATCATCATCATTTAACATCTACTTTCCATGCTAGCATGGGTTGGACAAGCTTGACAAGAGCTGGAAAGGCCAGGGACCATGCCAAGTCCCATAGTCTGTTTTGGCATGGTTTCTACAGCTGGATGCCCTTCCTAATGCCAACCACTTTACAGAGTATACTAGGGGGGTTTTTATGTGACACCACCAGCAGAGCTTTAAATGTGATGCCACCATCATTGCTTTTTACATGGTACCATCACCAGTGCTTTTAATGTGGCACCATCACCATTACTTTTTACAATGGTATTGGCACCAGTGCTTTTATATTGCACCATCATCAGTGCTTTCAATGTGACACCATCACCAGTGCACTTTACGTGGCACCAATCTAACCCTAGTGCTAACTCTAAACCTAACTCTAAATCCTAACCTAGATCAGATAATTGCAGAGGGTAGCCTACTAATCCTATGGTAGACTTCACACTGAAACAGCATCAATAAATGCCATTCTGGTGTAAGACTCAGACCATAATTAAGTTTATAAGCAGGTCTCCAGCAACCAGCCAACTCATCATCATCATCATCATTTAACATCCATTTTCCATGCTAGCATGGGTTGAACGGTTCGACAGTTCGACCGGGGTCTGGGAAGCCAGAAGGCTGCTCCAGGCTCCAGTCTGATCTGGTAGTGTTTCTACAGCTGGATGCCCTTCCTAACACCAACCACTCCGTGAGTGTAGTGGGTGCTTATTACATGCCACCAGCACAAGGATCACAACTACAATTTCCATTTGATTTTTGATGTTGATGTACTTGACTCAATAGGTCTCCTCAAGCACAGGGTCGAAACGGTGTTTCTTTACTTGCCACCTGCACAGGAGTCAGTCCAGTGGCACTGGCAATGGCCGGGTGCCAGTCATAGGATTGGTTCAGTTTCAATTCCAATTTCATCTGGGAGAAACTGACACTGGGTCTCTTTCTGAAACAATGATCAAGATTCTGAAGGGATAAGTAGTAGGCTTACAAAGAATA
>NW_021834829.1:40000-46031 GCF_006345805.1 Octopus sinensis
AGAGGGAGAGAGAGAGAGTGTGTGTGTGTGTGTGTGTGTGTGTGGTGTGTGTGTGCAATGAAAAAGGTTCACAATACTAAAGATAAACAAAATAAAAGTGTATATGTGTGAGTATATACTGAAATATATGTGCATGAACACCTACAGACAGGTGTGTATGCACGTGTGTGTATATGTAACAAAATGTTTCAAATATCAATAATGATAAGATTGTGTGTGTGCATGCATGTGCGTGAATGTGCATATATGCAAGTGTGTATATGCATGTACATGTGTGTGTATATACCTGTGTGTGTGTGCATACGCTTACTGAAATAAATGTACATACATTAATAAGAAATAAACAAACAAATGTGTGCATGTGTTTATACTTAAATATATATGTGTATATATATATGTATAAACATCAACCGGTAAGAGTGTGTATATGTGTGTGTGTGTGTGTGTGTGAGTGTGTGTGTGTGCGTGCTTGTGTACAGGTGTATGTGTGTCAGATAATATCCAAAAGTGAAACAGCAACCACAAAATTATTAGAAAATGGATCCGCAGTTGGCATCAACAATGGCTATATTAGCTACTTGATCAGCAGAACCGGTTGAGTATCCCACAGACATTCATACCACCACACCACTCACACACACATGCACAGAACTACTACCTACTCCCTGAAGCTCATAGTAAAATCTAATTAGTAATTAGCCAAAGGACACGTGTGCTGTTACTGAACTACAAATAGACACTCTCCAAAGAACAATTTGCTCATTAAATTACATTCTAAGTAGTGGTCGAGTACTCCACAGACTCGTCTACCTTTAACATATTCTTTGAGAAAAAAAATCAACATGACATGGTGTTTGGCATGGCTGGACACTCAACATTTATGTGACTGATATAATCTGTTCTCCATTTGACAGGTTCTCACATGCAGGGTCTGTATAAAATTTTTTGGGGTCCACAGATACAATAGTAAATTGGGGGTCTACAGTAATTTTTTAGGGGCCTTGAAAAAATTGAGAGTGAAGTTTACATACAATAATTCGGTTATACATCTACAATAAACAAAATATTTTGACCGTTTTTATACAAGTTCTAATAATATTTAGTCATAAAAATACAATAGGATTTTTTAAGCATCGAATGTTTATAGGGTACACCCATTAAGATAGGAATCAAAGGGGTTGACAGGTAAAAAATGGTTTGAGAACCCCTGGTCTACCTGTATTTTATTTCATGTGTTTCTGTTGACCCTGAAGCTATGGTGATAGAAAAACACATTCAAGGTGTCACATAATGAAATTGAATTTGGGTCCTTCATGCCTGAAAACGAAACTTCTAAACCATTTTCAATGCAAACCTCTTAGCTAATGGTTTTTAACCTTTTTAATATCTGGGTCAGATCCAAAACCTGCTTTTTTTTTTAGGGGCCAGCACCAGAAAAAGTAAAACAGAAGTCAATTAGAGAAAAATTTATATTTATGTAGAGTGAAAACCATCATGGACTGCCAGAAGGATGTCTAAGGGCCATATGCATCCCAGGGAGCCACGATTGAGGACTACTGCTCTAGACTGTAGCTCTACCAGTTAGAAATAACAGCTAAATCTTCCTCATAGTAGACCCTCTAGGAAGTACTTCTACCAATTAGAAAACACATCCAAAACCTCATGTGATGAAATTGAACGTGTACCCCTCGTGCTTACAAAGAAAATTTCTAAACTATTTACAATCCAAGCCTCTGGGTCAGGGATTCCCAACCTGGGGTCTGCAAACGCAATACTGAATATCCCTGAACTAAATTCAAACTTTTATATATATATATATATATATATATATAGATATATATATATATATATATATATATACATATATATATATATAATACACATATACACACACATGCACATGAGGATATGCATAGTAAAAGGGGTCAGTGGGAAAACTAATTTTAAAAAAGGGTCGGGAACCACTACTCTAGGTAGTATGCTTCAACCAGCTAGAAATAACAGCCAAACGCTCCTCACATCAGACCCACTAGGTAGTAACTCTATCAGTTAGAAATAACAGCCAAATCTCCCTCACATCAGGCCTTCTAAGTAGTAGCCCAACCAGTTAGAAATAACAGCCAAATTCCCCTCACATCAGGTCTTCTATGTAGTAACTCTACCAGTTAGAAATAACAGCCAAATGCCCCTCATATAAGACCCTTGTACCTTCGGCAAAAAACAATACAGTAGAGTTATATACCACTAATAAACAAACAAAAAAAGACAAATAATAAATGAGATGGGCATGGCTAGAATAACCCCAAGCAAGCAGAGCTGACCGAGGGCTAAATGAGAACAGTATTATCAACAACAACAGCATGAACAAGACAACACTCACCGAGAGAGTACTTTTTCCACCTGGAGAACATTGTCAATGAAAGTGTAGAAACACAACCGTTATAGTACACTATGTGTGTGTGTGTATTTACACATGTATGTGTGGCTGGATGTGTGTATGTGTGTGTGTGTATATATATATGTATGTGTGTGTGAGTGTGTAGATGGATGTGTGCGGGATTATATATGGTATATATGTCCGTTTGTGTGCGAGTATATTTGTTGGTTGTTTGTGTGTATGTTTACATAAATGTGTGTGTGTGTGTGGATTGATTTAAGGATTTACGTGTGTGTGTGTGTGTGTGTGTGTGTGTGTGTGTACAGGTGGTGTGTGTGTGTGTGTAGTCAGAGGTGTTATAATCCACAGGTGTAAAGTTAGGTTCCTGTCGAGATGAATTAAAAGTTGGCAATGAAGAACAACACTGAATAGAAATAGCGCGTGTATGTGTTGTATTGTGTATGTGTGTGTGTGTATTATATATGTATGTGTGTGTGAGTGTGTAGATGGATGTTTGGCGGGATTATATATGGTATATATGTCCGTTTGTGTGCGAGTATATTTGTTGGTTGTTTGTGTGTATGTTTACATAAATGTGTGTGTGTGTGTGGATTGATTTAAGGATTTACGTGTGTTGGTGTGTGTGTGTGTGTGTGTGTGTGTACAGGTGGTGTGTGTGTGTGGTGTGTCAGAGGTGTTATAATCCACAGGTGTAAAGTTAGGTTCTGTCGAGAGATGAATTAAAAGTTGGCAATGAAGAACAACACTGATAGAAATAGCGCGTGTATGTGTGTGTATGTGTGTATGTGTGTGTGTATGTGTGTGTGCACACGTGTGTATCTATATGCGTGTATAACTGTGCATGTGTACATATATATATGTTTGTGTATGCATATCTATATGTGTGTGTATATCAATGTGTGTCTGGGTAATTATTATTCAATATGTGTATATGTAAGAATGAATATACATACATATATATATATTTATTTAAGTCCATATGTGTGTGTGTGTGTGTGCATACATATGTGTGTGCATGTGTGTGTGTGTATCAATATATGTGCATATAGGGAAGTATAAATATCTTTATATTTGTGTATGTGTGTATGTATATATATTATAAATATATATATATATATATATTTATATATGTAGGTCTGTGTATATATATAATATATATATATATATATATATAATTTATACACACACACACACACATGCACGTGTGTGAGTGTATATAAGGGTATGTCTATACGAATATGTACGTTTATTCCCCCACCCACCCACCCCAGAATCATTTCACAGGGGTAACATGAAGTGAGGTGCCGTATGCATCATGTGCTTATTACACGAGTGTTGCTTTAGTAGTAATAGTGGTGGCGATGGCAGTAGTAGTAGTAGTAGTAGTAGTAGTGGTGGTGGTAGTAGTGGTAGTAGTAATTGGAGTAGCAGCAGCAGCAGCAGCAGCAGTGTCAGCAGCAACAGGAGGAATATTTATTTCGCAGGATGTCCGATTATATTCTCTACTGCTGAAACTACAGGATGGCTGGCTGGCTGGCTGGCTGGCTGCTGATGTTGTGGTGGTGGTCGTGGTGGGAGCAAGGAGGGTGCCATTGAAAGATTCCTCCTCAATAAGGTGGAAGAAACCAGATGAAAATCAATGTGTGTGTGAGTGCGTGCATGTATTATTGTATTATTCCAACAAGTGTGTATACACACACACACACGTGTATGTATATGTATATATATATATATTACTCTTTTTTACTCTTTACTTGTTTCAGTCATCTGACTGCGGCCATGCTGGAGCACCGCCTCCAGCCGAGCAATTCGGACCCGGGACTCATCTTTGTAAGCCGAGTATTATTCTATCGGTCTCCTTTGCCGAACCGCTAAGTGATGGGACGTGAACACCAGCATCAGCTGTCAGGCAATGCTAGGGGGGACAAACACAGACACACAAAACAAACACACATACATATATATATATACATATATACGACAGGCTTCTTTCAGTTTCCGTCTACCAAATCCACTCACAAGGCATTGTTCGGCCCGGAGTTATAGCAGAAGACACTTGCCCAAGTGCCACACAATGGGACGGAACCCGACCATTGGTTGGTAAACAAGCTACTTTCCACACAGCCACTCCTGCGCCTATATATATATATATATATATATTCACTCTCAGATTTATATTCAGATTTTACTAAGCCTATATATATATATTTCTTTACTACCCAAAAGGGGCTAAACATAGAGAGGACAAACAAGGACAGACAAAGGATTAAGTCGATTACATTGACCCCAGTGCATAACTGGTACTTAATTTATTGACCCCGAAAGATAAAGACAAAGTCGACCTCGGCGGTATTTTGAACTCGGAACATAACGACGACGACTAAGCCTATATATATACACACAAAGATATATATATATATATATAAATATATATATATATATATAATATATATATACACACATATACACACACAAAGATATATACACATAGTAGCATGGAGAGCTGTGTGGTGGAGAAGAGCATTTTACCATTCTGATATCATGCAGCTTCGGGTTCAATCCCACAGCACAGCATCATGGACAAGCCTTGTGAATGAAATTGTGTTTATGTATATAGATGAATGGGAGTGAGGGAGGGCTGAAGGGAGAGAAAGAGGGAGGGATTAGAGAGACAGACAGACAGACATTCTTTTGTTTCAGTCACTTGACTGCGGCCATGCTGGAGCACCGCCTTTAAGCATTTTAGTCAAACAAATCAACCCCACGACTTACATTCTTTCTTTCTTTTTTTTTTTTTTTGTAAGCCTAGTACTTATTCTATCAGTCTCTTTTGCTGAAATGCTCAGTCACAGGGACATGAATACACCAACACCGGCTGTCAAGTGGTAATTGTGGGGAACAAACACAGACACATAGACACTCACACACACACACATATATATAAAGTCAAGAAAGTTCTTGCAGTTTTTTAACCTTTAAATTCAGATGCACATATCTTGACTCCAACAAAAGGTTATTAATCGAAATAAACACCATCAGAATCAACACACTTTTGCCAACACAAAACAAGTTTATTTATGCCAGTAGTGTAAAAATCCTGTGTTCTGGTAGCGATGAAGTTGTTGAAGGTGTTTTTGCCATCGTCTTGGTTTTTCAAGCATTTCTCACGCAGGAAGTTGTCGAGATGCTTGAAAAAGTAGTTGTCGGTAGGCAAGGGGTCTGGTGAGTATGGCGGATGAGGCAGAGTTTCGTAGCCCAATTCGTTCAACTTCTACAGGGTCAATTGTGCAACGTACAGCCGAGCGCTGTGGAGAAGAATTGGTCCTTTTCTATTGACCAATGCTGGCTGTTGTTGTCAGAGTTTCTTATGCATTTCATCCATTTGCTGAGAGTACTTCTCCGCCGTAATGGTTTCACCTGGATCCAAAAAGCTGTGATGGATGAGACTGGCCGCAGACCACCAAACAGTCACCATGACCTTCTTTTGGTGCAACTTTGGCTTCGGGAAGTGCCATGGAGCTTCATTGGCATCCAACCACTGAGCTGATCGTTGCCGGTTGCCGTAAAGAATTCACTTTTCATCGCAAGTCACAATCTGCTCGAGAAACGGGTCGTTCTTGTTGCATAAAAGAA
>NW_021834830.1:5000-25000 GCF_006345805.1 Octopus sinensis
ACATTGATAGAAGGGGAAAATTATGAAATTAGGATTAAGTTCCCTAGCACACCTTTCTATGTGTTCACTGATCTATATCTGCCTGTATTGCGGGTGGCGGGTTCTTTCTTTGTGGAGAGTGATATTCCTGTTTGGCCAATATAATTATTACCACAACCTAAGCATATAATGGCATAGATTAGATTTTCCGAGGCACAGGTGAAATTTGATTTAATCCTAAATATTTCACCTTGTTTAAAGTGGAACTCTGAACCCTCCAAAAGGTGGGGGCATGTACCACAGTTATGTCGACCACACTTTTTCATTCTTGTTCTGTTGTTAATGGATATAGTCTAGCGCAGTTTAATATTTTTTTCGATGATTTAGGTTGCATTTTGCCTTTGATAATTTTGTGTGCGCCTAAAATTTTGTACATTGTTTTATCTCCTGCGAGAATGGGTAGATTCTGGATGATAAGATTGAAGGCTTCGTTATTTCTATGAGTATGTGTGGAAATGTATGGGAGTGCTTTTAAGTCTGGCTTAGTATTTCGGTTGACTTCCTTTAATGTTCGTATATCTATTTCCTTAGCTCGTTTAATGACATCATTTATTAATGATATTGGGTAATGTCTTTCGATTAGTATTTATCTGAGTTCAAGGAGTCTTCGTTCACGAATATAGGTGTCCGAAACTATGGTACAGATTCTTTTCGCTGAATTATAAGGTATATTAATTTTTATGTGTTTGGGGTGACAGGAGTTGAATAATAGGTATTGTATAGAATCTGTGGGTTTATAGAAGATGCCTGTTTCGATGTGGTTATTGACTATTTAATTAGGATGTCAAGAAAAGGGAGTTGTTTACTGCTGTGTTCCATGGTGAATTGTATGTTGCTATTAATATTGTTAAGCATTATTTTGAAATCGAGGAGTTTTTCCATGCTGTCTTTCCAAAGTATGAAGCAATCGTCCAAATACTTCTTCCAGTTCTCCTTTAAATAGCAATGAAATGAGGTGCCATATTTTGTAGTGATGATTGATATGTTTTAAGCGCTAGGTAACCCATTACACGGTTCGCAATCACTGGAGCAGTTCGGGTTCCCATTGCAATTCCACATTTTCGTAGTTATGATGTCTATATTGGACTTCGTACATTTGTACGCCAGCGTTACCTTAATCGTATCTGCAGCACTCTCAGTAATAGTAAAAAAGATATACATAGATACATACATTCAGACAGGCAGACAGACATTTGCATGTATACAAACAGACATCTCTCTCTCTCTTTTTTTTTACTTGTTTCAGTCATTTGACTGCGGCCATGCTGGAGCACTGCCTTTAGTCGAGCAGATCGACCCCGGGACTTATTCTTTGTAAGCCCAGTACTTATTCTATCGGTCTCTTTTGCCGAACCGCTAAGTGACGAGGACATAAACACACCAGCATCGGTTGTCAAGCAATGCTAGGGGGACAAACACAGACACACAAACATATACACACACATACATATATATATATATATATATATATACATACATGTATATATATATATATACATGTATACGACAGACTTCTTTCAGTTTCCGTCTACCAAATCCACTCACAAGACATTGGTCGGCCCGGGGCTATAGCAGAAGATATTTGCCCAAGGTGCCACGCAGTGGGACTGAACCCGGAACCATGTGGTTGGTAAGCAAGCTACTTACCACACAGCCACTCCTGCGCCTATGTATATATATGTGAAGTATTGTTATTGTTGTGAGTGTAGTTTCTGAACATGATGTGTATTTGGAATTTGCGCATGGGTTACAACTGTCACGATGAGCTGTGTCGATGTGCCGTGAATGGAGATCGAACGAAGTATTATCCCTACTTGTGTTCGTTATTGCTCAAACCCTTTCTTTCTCTTTTCAACTCGATCAGTGGTTCAGTTCTTTAGCTTCTATGGATGACTTCAAATGTATCACCTGTAAATACGAGGAGCGGGATTTATTTATTTCAAACAATTCGAATGTTCTGATAAGATATTGGGCTGAGATGTGGTATTGACAAGCGGGTTCATTGCTGTAATAAAGTTACTGGTATTTGGTAGAGTTTAAGGGAATCGCTCTTCCAGATCATAAGGCAATAACTTCACTAACAGTGTGAAGATTACAAATATTTGGGTGTGTTGCAGAACGTTGCTGTGTAACAGAAAGAAATGAAACATGAAGCTGTAGATATGTGAGGAAAGTCAAGGAGATCTTAGACATAAAATGAATAGAAAAAATATATCATTAAAGTAATCGATAAATGCGCAATACCAATATTAATATATTCTGCAGCTTTCCTTCAGTGAACGGAAGGCGAACTTGATCAAATGGATAGGCGCGCCAGAAAGCCGTTAACAATGCACAATGGGATCCATCCAGAATACTGTTACTAAAATGTATATGCCAAGCAAACAGAAGCATGGGACTACTCAATGCAACAGATACAATACAATTGGCAATTATGGGACTAGAAAGACATTTGGTGAATAGTGGAGAGAAGCTTATATATTCAATCAAAAGGATCGATAGTAAGTACAAAGAAGCAGAAAAGGATTACAGACAAAAGAAGAAAAA
Source organism: Octopus sinensis (assembly GCF_006345805.1). Taxonomy (NCBI): domain Eukaryota; kingdom Metazoa; phylum Mollusca; class Cephalopoda; order Octopoda; family Octopodidae; genus Octopus; species Octopus sinensis. The sequence continues at coordinate 7,587 of NW_021834830.1, forward strand.
AAAGGATGGATGGGAAACTGGAAAGATAAGTGTTGCACAAGCAATTTGTCAGACAAACAGAAGACATAGAAGAGCAACAATTGATTTGGGGGTGAGTTGGAAGTCTAAGGAGGGATGCAAAATCCTTTTCTCGTGATCGTATCGGGATAAAAATAATTGAACAAACTTTGTTAAAACAAAACAAGCGGAACGTAATAAGAAAATAAAAGGCAACATTCTGAAATATTTTTCTGCGAATATTACCATATGGTACAAAGAAAATTAAAAACAAAAACGGAATTATATCATAGACTAGGTATTTTGACCAGTGCTTCGCTCGGGTCTTGGTGGTGGTGTTGTCTCCTTTTCCCTTTCTTCTTTTGTTCGTCTTCTTTGCCTGATTCTTTTTATTGCCCACTTCTTTACCCCACTTTCCGAAATCCCCAAAGTTTTTACACACACAATTAAAGATAACCGCCTTTAGCCCTTGCAGCAACACGAAAATGTCACCATTGTTCAAACAGCGCAACCTGTCTATCCCATAAAACTCAATTCTTTCCATATTCCTCACCATGGCAACCAAACTGTACAAACCGAGCGAATTTTTACCACCACCACCCCCCGCCCAGTGTAAATTTTGGCGCCAATCTAACCCAATCTACCGCCCCATAAACCGTTCCCATCCCAAAATGAGACAAATAACCAAAAACTCAAGTAACTTTTCGCATTTCAGCATTATAGATATTGATGTTGTCATTGAAAAAGTTTAGTAAAATTTTGAATTTCCTTCAATGAAGTCGGTATTATCACCAGCAATATATATTACCAGCTTTATTAATGTAGAGAATGTTATATAACACAATATGATCTGTCAGCATTGCTGATTATGTAAGAAGCACGTAGAGTGGATAACAACATAAAATAGAACCAAAATAACCTATGTGTTATCATAGATTTTGCTATGTGATAGAGGATAAGCGAAGAGTGGAAAGGAAAAAACGCAAACTTTTGAAAAGTGTCTGTTTCGATAGCAGAACTAAAAGATTTTCTGTTATATTGAAGTAAACATTTTGATTATTGTCATAGGAACGCTGGAAGCCAAATCAAAACATTTGTCTTATGAAGAAAAAAGAAAACAGAATCTTGTAGATATAAGAATTAAGATTTAGCTTTCAATGTGGCAGAAAACAGTTATCTTACAAGAATATTTTGTTACGTTCTTAAAAAGTTGAGGACGCTGCTTTTGTAGTAGACTCAGAAAAGGAAGGACAGCGTCCAACACAATTTTCAGCGATTCTGAGCTTGAGATCTTGTAAATTGTGAGTTGTCATCAGACCAAAGAACGAACTCGAACGTTTACAATATTAATTGACCCAAAAATAAAACAATAGTATTAAAATTGGAGATTGTGGAGGCGCAATGGCCCAGTGTAGAGGGGCAGCGTGCTCGCGGTCGGAGGATCGCGATTTCGATTCCCAGACCGGGCGTTGTTTGTGTTTATTGAGCGAGGCCCCTCAGGCAGGAGTGGTGGCGACCCCTGTTATACTCTTTCTCCCCAAATTTATCTCACTCTTTCTTCCTGTTTTTTGGGTAACGCTGTGATGGACTGGCGTCCCGTCCAGCTGTGGGGGGGGGAGCACATACGCCACAGAAACCGGAAAACCGGGACCATGAGCCTGGCTAGGCTTGAAAAGGACGCATATATAAATTAAAATCAGAGACCGATTAAGTCTACTACTCAGAGGTTGTCTTTTCCTCACAGCATAATTATTTCTAATTTGATATTTTAATACACAGAACTTTATATATATCGAGACAACCATCACTAGTGAATAAAACATAAAACAGCAACGGATTCTTTGGTTTTAAGCCTATTTTCAGTGAACCGATGTCAATACCTCGAGTCTTACAACTACATCAAATTAACTTACTTAATAAGGAACTGAGAGAAAGTCGAGTTAGTTTTTTTGCAGTAAATGAGATAGATTGAAATCACTTTACAACATTAATTCAGGAAAGCCTGTGAGGCAGTTTATGTAAACAACAAGCCAAATAACTTCCTTGTGGTACTTAAAATTAAAAGTAAAAATACTCCGAAAGAATTTTATCTTTTTTTTTTCCTCTGCATTTTCATTGCTAATATATATATATATATATATATATATTCTTTTTAACTGCTTTCAGTTTTTGAGGTTGTTGCTATTGAAGCTAAAGTTAAGAATCTATAGCCATGATGTTGATGATGATGATGAAGATGAGGATGATAGTTGGGGATTTAGGCAAAGAACAGACATTTTGAGCGATTTGTAGCCAGTAGGTACTGTCGACCTCTATACTTCATTTGTGCTTTAATTTATCGATAAGAGGATGATAAAAATTTCAAGTTGATCCCGGCAGGATTTAAATCCATAGCGTAAAGGAATTTTTTCTTTGGAGCCAAGGAATCTACCATTCCATTGCCTTACTACTACTACTACTACTAATAATAATAATAATAATAATAATAATAATAATAATAATAATAATAATAATAATAATAATAATAATAATAAGTACATCACACGTATTGAGAAGAGCATTGTCGATGTGAGAACTGTTGCTGCTCATGTATTTTATTTGAAATTTAAAAAAAAAAAAAAAAAAAAAATGAACGAACTACTGAGTTTGGTTTAATGGCCTACCAATGTATACTATGAGTTTCTTTGCCCTAGGAGTCGGGAAGACACTCGGCAAGAAATGGAAGCAAATTTGAAAGAAGAAAAAAAAAAGTAATAATAATAATAATAATAATAATAATAGCAACAACAACAACAACAACAACAACAATAATAATAATAATAATAATAATAGTAACAATAAAAATATGGTCCTGTTATTTCTGTCTTTTTTGTGTTTATGCCCTGGGTATGATAAGAAAGGGATGTCAAAAACAACTAGATAATATCCCAGGAGGACCATATCTCAGAGAAATCCAAAAGATTGTGCTAACAAGTACTGCCCATATCTTTAGAAAAACCCTATCAATTTAAATGTCTGTATTGTACTACATGAAGATATTTCGCTACTGCCTCGGCCAGTTTCCCTCCCTAACCGTTCAGTCATACTATAACATCTCTTAACCTTCAGTCGCCCTAGGACGCTGGGTGTGTCTCTGCAGTGATTGTTATAATATGCAGATTAAAAGTTAATAATAATAATAATAATAATAATAATAATAATAATAATAATAATAATAATAATAACAACAACAACAGCAACAGAAACAATAATGATAATAATAATAATAATAATAATATGTGACAAAAAAGTGTGCACGGAAATTACCGCGGAGATTGGAGTATCCAGTGTTTCGAAGAGAGTCCTTCTTCAAGGCTAATATGACGAGAGAGAGAGAGAGAGAGAGAGAGAGAGAGAGAGAGAGAGAGAGAGAGGAATCATGCGTTTTCACCATGAAACATTAGAAAGAGATCGGCAGGTCACTGAAATTTTCTACTTTGTTATAACCCTTCCCGTGACTCAACGTGAGAGAGAGAGAAAAAGAAATGGAGAGTGAGGGAGGGAGAGAGAGAGAGAGAGCGAGTGAAATGTCAACTCACCTAAGTTTGACATTCTCTGTATTTGAGTTACTGGTTACTTGTGATGGGGTTTGCACATGTAGATTAGCTTCCCTGAAGTGATGTTATGAAGTGTTCTCTCATTCTATATCCCTTACATCAACACAACTGACCATTTCATATTCCCTTACTCATTTATCAGTGCTCGACATCTCTGTTTATCGTAAGAAGAGACACAGTTTCATATTCAAACTGAGAAACGCACCGATGGGTATAACTGAATGATTCACTTTCTGTTCTTTCACTCCCTCTTAGTTCAGTTATCACATTTTTATGCTGCAACTCCTTACATTTCGCCTTAAGTTTCCTTCTGCGTATCCTCAAACGCTTTCTGTTTCCTTTTTTTTTTTCCTTTTGTTTTTGCTCCTGTTTATATCTAGTTTCTCTTTCCAACCGTTTCCTATCTGCGTATCCAAGCTCACTTCCACTTGTGCTTCCCTTTAATTTCAGCCAAGGGCGGCAAACATAGATCTATATATCTGCGCGCTTTCCTTCTTGCCGTCTTGTCATCGTAAACCTGAAGAAGTGTTTTTTCCGAAACGTTTCGCAAATGAGACACAAAAAGAATAGAAATAACAGAAGCATATTTCCACATTCCATATATATTTTATAGATTTACTCTACACAAAACGCAACTCAGAATGAAGCCTAAATGCTTTAAATATTTGTAAAATATTAAAAAAGAACTGAAATGTTTAATGGAGATATTCAAAAACTTGTCACTAAAATATTTCACAAGCAAGGATAAAGTGTTAGCAAATATCATGAATAATATATTCAAAGAACACGAAATAAGACTGGTTGGTTCATTATGAGTGAACTAAAGTAATTCTTAAAATTCAAGAAATATAAACCTTAAAACCCAGATACCCGAGATCCCCTTTACTAGTTTCCTAAGTTTTAATTATAGTTTCACAGAAGATAAGTAAATTACGTGGGAAACATTTATGTTCATAAGACCAAAAGAGATGTAGGAGGGGATTATGTATATGGTAATAAATATCAGTCATTGATCAACAAAGCCAGAACGGAAGGTTGTAGAAGGAGAAAGAAGGTTGCGATTACGACAAGGATTTACTTCCAAATGGTTTTTGACAGTGTTCTCCGTATGTGAGTCTTGGAAATATTAGTCAAATTAAAATAGTACCAATGATAACTAGATATATTAAAAATGTATATTAGTAGACGGCTAACAATTATGTAGATATAGGCAATAATGATTCAAAGAAACTTACCTTATTGTTGTTAGGCTACGAATATTCCAAGAGGGCCCCACTGTCCACTTCGCTTCTTTATGTTCTCATTAACACCTTTAACCAGAATGTTAAAACAAGCTGGACTGCGATGTTAATGCTATGACAGAACCAATCAACCTGCCATAACATGTACATTATATGATATGTCATGTATATGGATGACATGAAGTTGTACGCTGTAGATGATAAACATCTAGAAACACGAGAGGAATTGATATGCGATTCAGGTTAGAAAAATGTGCCAAGGCAACACTGAAGAGAGGAAATTTAATTAAGTACATTAATGTCATGTTTGATGAAGAAACAATGACAAGAGAATTAGATCAAAAACAAGCTAACATATACTTAGGAAATAATGAACTAGACAGAGTACAACATACATAAATGTGAGAAAAGGTTAAGAACGAATATCATAGACGCATTAGATGAATATTCAAAACAGCGTTAAATGCCAAACATAAAGTAATAAGCATCAATACTCTAACTGCGCCAATAATAAGTCATAGTTATATTTTCAACCCAAAATCTCACAAAGATTATATTAGCAACAGAGACAGGGAAGTATTCGATGACTAGAAAACTATTATAAAATATCCACTGTACAACTACAAATATATCTTGCAAACTATAGCAGAAAGCTAATATAAATAGCTATAAAAGACGAATAAAACAAAAACAATTTCTGTCTTCAAAGAAAGTAATAAATTTAAAACGGAGGCTGAACAGACAGTTATGATGATAAAAGAGAAGCAGTACCATACATTGCGAAAAAAAAAAAGAAAAAGAAAAAGAAAAAGATGAAAAACTCAGTTAAAACGTTGCTAAAGCGACGGAAAGAAAAGCCCCTATATGGCCAATATTTGAGAAAAGTTAACATGGAGGAAAGAGATAAAACAATTGCATCACTGGTTCAGAATGATTTCTTTTTTTTTTTTTTGCGTAGTAGGTCAGATCAAAACCTTCCTACAAGAAGCCATTATAAGCATATAATGAAAACGGTTGCAATAAGAAACTGAAGAAAATGTGGAATTGAAGAAGAGACGATGAACCATATTGCGTATGGCAGCACAGTTTTAAATAAGAAATTGCAAGTCTTCACGTATGGCAAAATTGGTGCGTTCATACACTAGGAATTATGCCAACATTATGGAATACTAAAAGAGAGAGAGTATTAATGTAGACCTGAAAAGGTATGAGAAGGAGGAAACAGCCATACTCTGGGTTATGCAGAACCACACAGATACGGTGAGCAATGTTAATCAGTTATATATTGTATATATTCCTCCTTCTCATCCTTTTTCTGGTCTACATTAATACTCTCTCTTTTAGTATTCCATAATGTTGGCATAATTCCTAGTATATGAAAGCACCAATTCTGCCATACGTGAAGATGTGCAATTTCTTATTTAAAACTGTGTCGACTAATAAAAAAGGATTCACCCCAACTGAGGAAAATATAGCAAGAATAGAAATGGTAAAATTATACAAATATAAATATTTCGTTTTGGGATTTGGTTTGCAAGATTCTTTATATAAGTTCGTGTGTTGAAGCATATTCTGTTGAGTCTAGGGAGAGTCATTTTCTTTTTGTGCCTTATAATGTAACACACTCACCGGTAAAAATTCCACTTATTTCTTACTTTTATTTTCCTAAAATTTTCGTTGCGTCTTGCAACCTTTTCAATAGTCTTACCGGTGAGTGTGTTACATTATAAGCCACAAAAAGAAAATAACTCTCCCCTGACACAACAGAATATACAAATATAAAAATTTGGAAATAGAAATGACAAGAATACACAAACAATGTAGTATGTAACATTCACATTAAGTAGAATACTTGAGACACAACAGAAAGTACAAAACATTTCACATACACAAGGTTCGCAGAGCTGCACTCGATTGTGTCGAGGTACATTACTCACAGATAATACTTATATTTTATCTTTTTATTCGACCAAGATGATGCTCATAGATATTACAATATTGTTTCTACAAAATGATTATATTTACAATCAAATCAAACTTCACTGACTTAGAACAGAAAAGAAAAAGAAAATCACATTAGATAATGTATCAGTGATACATAAAATACGAATTCGTCATGACCAGGATAACCTTTCTTAGACGTTTCCAGACAGGAGTGTCATGCTACCAAAGAGGCAACAATGAGAACAAAAACTATGGCAAGTCAACGAAGAAGCTTCTACGAGCCATTAGGTGTTCGCTCGATCAGCTGTATTTAATAGTCAAATTTCCTTCATGTCCTACACTAACGAAACCATTATGTGTCTACTCGATCAGCTAGAAATAATAACCAAATCCTCCCCCACATTACGCATTACTGTCAACAAAAGATTAAGGACAAATCTGAATAAAATGATGCGGTAGTTAGAAACCGGAAAGTGTTTCTTTACAAGCCTATACATCTCAGCCAATCTAGAGCTAAACAAGAGCACCAGCAATTACTACTACTACTGCTGCTGATACTACTACTACTACTACTACTACTACTACTAAAAATAATAATAATAATATTTCTCTTTCTCTCTCTATCTATATATCAATTTATCTATCTGTCTGTCTAACTGTCAGTCTCTTTCTCTCTCTTACTATCTATCTATCTGCCTGTCTATCCACCTATTTATTTCACTATATATCATTCAAAATGTTACCGCGTGTGTACGTTGGCGATTTTTTTTCCTCTGTCTTCCCTTCTCTGGATCTTTCTTTCTCCTATGTTTCCGATGAAGAGCGCCGCTCGAAACGTTAAACCTTCCTTCTTTCCTTCTTTCCTGAGCGTCCAATAATACTATATTTGTTCCACGTCCTCGCGTTGCTTTGTTTTTTGTGCTTTCATGTTTGGATTAACTATATATATATATCTATCTATATATATATATATATATATACATATATACATTTATCAATCTATCTGGCTATTCAGCTGTCTATTTGTCTATCTATCGATCTATTTATTTATCTATCTACCTATCTATCTATTTATCTGTTTATTTATCTGCCTATCCATCTATCTATTTGTGTACCTCTTTATTTGTCTATCTATCCATCTATCTATTTATCACTCTATAAAACTCAACAAATGTACGTCTACCATATTATTTGACAACTTATAAATACCAGCTAACGTAAACCACAAATTACCTTCGGAATATATGATCTGTGGAATATCATATGCGAAAAAAAAAAACCCAAAACAAAACAAAGGCGTTAGAGCAGTTGGAGGTAAATGGCTTCTAAATGATTACAATTTCTGTATTAAATAGCAATTAAATTCCCTCAAATTGCATTTAACCTTCAATATAAACTAAACCGCATATGACAATGTAGTCCAAGATAGATAAGATTTTGTTAAGAGAATAGTCATGGTTGGAATGTCTTCGTTGATACGCGACATCAAGGAGTACCAAAGCAACAAAACACCTTTTACCTCTTATGAGGACAACACACACAGTCAATAATGGAGCTGTACATTGCCCTAGAAATGAGAAATAGTGATAACTGAAACGCATTTTTCGATAAGTTATCTCGTAGAAAACCTAAACAAAATCAACACCAATATCTACACTACAATGGCAGCAACAATATATTATTATAAAACCGCTCTCTGGATTTTTAAAACAAAATAAGTTAAAGGTTAACCATCAAAGATTTCCTTATCATTCTCGTGAATTAGATATCTTAATTTAGATTTTACTTAATATTTTTTCTTGTCTACGCATAAAACTTGAGCAATATTCAACGTAAAAAAACCATTTATTACAGAACACAGAAATCATTTCATATGCATTCACAAATTCACAAACTGAATATTTCCACACACATATGTTCACGCATACGCCTATATATATATATACATACATATGTATATATATATATATATATATTATATATATATATATATATATATATATATATATATATATATATATATATATATGTGTGTGTGTGTGTGTGTATGTATATATGTATGGATATATGTATGTATATATATATATATGTGTGTGTGTATATATGTATGTATGCATATATGTATGTATGCATGTGCGTGTATATGTGTGTGTGTGTGGTATATATTAAATACATTTGTCTATACATTGTACACTGTTGATCTTACTCTCTATTTACGTATATGTGAGTGTGTATGTATGTACACACACACACACACACACACACACATATATATATATATATATATATATATATATGTATATTTGTAAGTATATATACATAGATAGACATATATATGTACGTATGTAAAAATAAATATATAAATATATATATATATATAATGATAAAAAATATAGATATATAGATAGATAGATAGACAGACAGATAGATGGATAGATAGATACAAGTATACATACATAGATATATGCATATATATATATATATACATATATATATATATAACCCATTTATTCATTGCTATGTCCGTCTTTCTGTCTCCTTCACTATCTCTACAATATTAATATATAATGCATATGTATATATGTGTGTGTTTATGCGAGCAGGTGCTCTATATGTGTCCTTAAATGTATATTGTTTTATTTTGTATCCCTGCTTAGTATTTCATTCGTTGTTTCTGTGTGAATATAACATTGCGTTTATGACTTAACTTGCTCCTGGTGTGTACATTCATACAATTGTGCGTGTGAGTGTGTGTCTGTATATACTTGTATATATATATATATAGATATATATATATATATATGTGTGTGTGTGTAATTATAAATATATGTATGTATGTAGTATATATATATATATATATATAATATATATATATATATATGTATATATATATATATATATATATATATATATATATATATATACATATATATATATACATATCTACGTGTATTTGTTTACAAATAGTTATATATACACATACATATATATGTATGTATATGTACGTATAAACATATATTTATTTATACAAGTATACGTATATATTTACATCTATTTGTAAATATACATATATGTATACATATGTATATATATTTATATATGTATGTATATGCCTGTGTCTCTCTTTCTGTGTATTTGTGTGTGTGTGTGTGTGTGTGTGGTGTGTGTGTATGTATGTGTGTGTGTGTGAGTGAACAGGTTTTGTGTTTGTGAATATATATATATGGACGTGTGAGTTTTTATGTTTGTTGATGAAATCTTCATTTAAATCGAAATGCTCTGGAGTGAAAATTCGATCAGAAACCAAATCAAATACTCCAGAAATATATTTAGGTTAGATTAAATGTTCAGATTTCGTGTAGCAGAAATATGAATCTTGCGAAACGCAAATTCAATCTAGACAAAACAGGAGAGAGAATGTTATAAAACTTAAACAAATGTAAGATTAGAAAATTTGTAGAAAATGAACAACCTACCGTCATATGTTTGTGAGTATTTGTATGTCTGTATGTATATACATACATATATATATATATTATATATATATATATATAATATATATATATATATATATATATATATATTATATATATATATTTATAAATATATATATTTGTACATATATGTGTATATGTACATATGTGTGTAGATACATATGATATGTTTATATGCACATACATATACGCATAATTATGTGGGTGTGTCTGTAAGCGTTTATCAATGGATATAAACGGATACAAAAATTGTATTTATTTATCAATATACAAATACATATCTTTAATGTATGTGCACCTGTGTGTATACGTACGTATATATATGTGTGCGTGTGTATATATATACATATATATATATATTATATATATATACATATATATATACATATATATATATATATATATATATATATACACATACATATATATATGCATACATATATATATAGGGGTATATAATGTATGCATGTGTGTTTTTATATTAGGTGAGTGTGTATATGTATGTGCTTTTGTTTATCTGTGTGTGTATATGTTTCTAAACTACATAAACCTTGGATGCTGTTTCGCAAAAGTGAAATAAGTTGTTTATTCTTTTGTAAAATAACTAAAAAAATAAATTAAAATTAAATAAGAAAAATAAAAAATACGTACGTAACTTTAAAAAAAACTAAAACAAATATAGAAGAGAAAACCAACAAGTAATGATAAATAAACAAATGATACATATGTAATTTTTGTAAGAGAATAAATATAAAGAAAGGAAGGAAGAAAAATATTTTTTTTTGGATGAGAAAAATAAAAAAATATAAAAATTCTTAATTTATTTTTATGCAACTTTTACCTCGAATAAAATTAGATGAAATTTTGTTTAAGGTTTGTTATTCTTCTTCTGTATGTATTTTTTGTTCATTTGTTTCTGTTTTTTTAACTCGTAGAATTTCGAGTTCATGTTTAGGGAAATATGTTATCAAAACTACGTGTTTCTTTAGTTAAATAAGATGGGATAAACTCTGAATTGTAAATTTCACGTTCGAGTTTGTTCTGAGAATAGACCTAAAGAACTATACGCATGTTTAATTAAATACCAAGAGGAAATCATTGTTAGCGATTTCTAATGTTTTGAAAATTATGTGTCGCTTTCTTACGTAAAGTTGTTAAGCAGTGTTTAGTTCATCTTTTGAGAGAATTGTTGAGCGCCTAAGAGTGTCTTTAGTTTAATATAGGGAGATTTTTTTTTATTTATGCGCCCTTTTCAAGCCTAGCCAGGCTCATGGGCCCAGTTTCCCGGTTTCTGTGGCGCATGTGTCCCCCCCCCCAGCTGGACGGAACGCCAGTCCATCTCAGCGTTACTCAAGAAACAGGAAGAAAAAGTGCGAGAAAATTGGGGCAAAAGAGTACAACAGGGGTCACCACCACCCCCTACCGGAGACTCGTGGAGCTTTAGGTGTTTTCGCTCAATAAACACACACAATGCAAGGTCTGGGAATCGAAACTACGATCCTCCGACCGCGAGTCCGCTGCTCTAACCACTAGGCCATTGCACCTCCACAATATAAGGAGAAAAAGACTATAATTTCTTGTCTATGTTTAGTTAATAACTAAGGTGTTTTTTTAGCTGACAATTTGTGGTACACCAATTTCTAGTGAGAGAGAAATATTTGAAACGTATGCGATTCCTTAGTTAAAGGTTTGGGAATAACACTAAACTTTCTAAAGAGAAATATTTAGAAATTAAGTAAAAGTGGAGTTATAGGGAGATATTTACAAACTGTGGGCGTCTTTAATTATCCAACGTGTCTTTTCTTAAATCAGCAGACTGTGGCTTGAGGGAAGATTTTGCTACTATTTCTGACAGATGAAGTGACTATATTTGGATTTAATTCATGACTTGTCACAGGTACACAATATCGACGTGCTGTCACTTAACCCTGCGTGCATGTCATTTCGTCTCTCATCTGAACCATTCAGCCGGCAGAGATTTGAACTCTACTCTATCATTTCAGCTCCATCGCAGAGAGAAATTTCATTAAATTGATCTCAAATATTTGATTAGGACCATACTTTTCTTGGAGCTGGAAGGATCAATAGTAAAGTTGACTCAGGCAAGATTTCTGCTCAGTAAACAGTCGAACCAAATATCACTCTAGCGATTTCTGCCAGTGTTAATAAGTACTGAAATCGGTATAACCAGAAATTAGGAAAAGAGTACGGTATGAAGAAGAGATTCACTTAAACAGAAGAGTGGCACATATCTTATTTGTCTCTGAAAAACGAGCCAAACAGGAAGCGTGTTCATGGTCGCTGTACTTGCTTGGAATTACAGATAAATCTGATTCGTATAGCACCCTAGTAATTTAACAGAGGTAGTCGCATTGAGTAATATTTTGGATGCGTTAATGATAAATCTTTTCATAAAAGGCAAGGGAGAGAACTCTCACATTTAAATTTGTTAAAATGAAAACAGACGCATGCAATGGGAGAAGTAAGTCTGAGCTTCACTAAGTATCTTTCGTATGGATGTTTGAACAGTTTTCATTATGCAATGTTATTGCCAGTTCAAATATGCTCTTATGAAATTCAGTATCATGTGAATTCGAACATTCCAATAAATTTATGACTAGTGGATAACAGTCGCTATCATGTTAAAGATGAAACAGTCACCTCTTAAGTATCATATACTGAGTGACGTTGAGTGGAGAAAAATAAATCTTTTAGTACTGTACTTCTTACTTCACTATGACTTTCCATTACTCCTTTTGAAAAATTCATTCATAGATTTTGTTGACTGATTCGCAAAATTATAATAGTATTGTACATATAATTGATATTTTAAAAGTAAATTAGTAAAAACATTATTAAAAAAATCTTGTGTCTAGTTTCGTTAATGTAATCGTCTTTCATCTATGCCCTTATGACATATAAACAAATCATTATCATTGTTTTCTCTATTAAAAAATAATGCTTTCACTGTTCCTGTATCTCTTTCTGTCTCTCTGTATTTCTATACTCATAGGCGTGTGTGTATGTGTGTGTGTGCTGCGTGTGACCGTGTATATGAATAAAGCTTTACTACTACAACTACTACTACAACAACTACTACTACTACTACTACCAACACCAACACCACCACCAACACCACTACTACTACTACTACTACTGCTACTACTACTGCAACTGCTGCTACTGCTACTGCTGCTACTTTTGCTGCTGCTGATGCTACTATTACTACTACTTCTCTTTCTCCTACTGCTGCTACTACTACTACTACTACTACCACCACCACCACCACCACCACCACCACTTCTACTACTACTACTACACTACTACTACTACTGCTGCTGCTGCTGCTGCTGCTACCACTACTGCTGGTGCTGATGCTACTGTTGATGCTACTATTACTACTACTTCTCTTTCTCTTACTGCTGCTACTACTGCTACTACTACTACTACTACTACTACTACTGCTGCTACTACTACTACTACTACTACTACTATAACTGAGGATAGTAGTGTGGTAGTATCGTCACAGAGTCGGGCAAAGTAATTAGCTATATCTCATTTGGCTCTTTAATTTCTGAGTTCAAATCCCGCTCTAGTCAGTTTTGTTTACCATTCTTTCAGAGTCGATAAAATAGTCACAGCAGGTTGATGTTTTTCACTGAAACTCTTCCTCACAAAATTCTGTCTTTAGCGTTGAAATAAGAAACGACCATTATTTGTATTGTTTATTATTCATGCGTCGAGGGTTTCCTTTCTTGAAACAAGAATTTAAATACAATGCGGAAAAGATGTATATAAGAATATCGTCTTGGCACTACGACGGTTACGATGACGAGGGTTCCAGTTGAACCGATTTACGGAACAGCCTGCTCGTGAGATTAAAATGCAAGTGGCTGAGCACTCCACAGACACGTGCACCCTCAACGTGGTTCTCGGGGGAAATTCAGCGTGACACAAGGTTGGCCTTTTGAAATACACGTACAACAGAAATAGGAAGAAAGAGTGAGAGAAAGTTGTGGTGAAAGAGTACAGCAAGGTTCGCCACCACGCCTTGCCAGAGCTTCGTGGAGTTTAGGTAGTTTCACTTAATAAACACTCACAACACCCGGTCTGGGAATCGAAACCGCGATCCTACGACAGCGAGTCCGCTGCCCTAACCACTAGGCCATTGCACATCCACATATAACAGTATATATTCTTTTATTTGTTTCAGTCATTTCACTGCGGCCATGCTGGAGCACCGCCTTGTTAGTCGAACAAATTGACCCCGTGGCTTATTCTTTGTAAGCTTAGTACTTGTCCTATCGGCTCTCTTTTGCCGAACCATTAAGTTACGGGGACGTAAACACCCCAGCATCAGTTGTCAAGCAATGGTAGTGAGGTACTAACACAGACACACAAATATATGTATGTATATATATATATAATATATATATATATATATATATATATATATATATATATATATATATATATAATATATATATATATATATGCATACATACGTATATGAATGGGTTTCTTTCAGTTTCCATCTACCAAATCCGATCACAAGTCTTTGGTCGGCCCGAGGCTATAGTGGAAGACACTTGCCCAAGGTACCATGCAGTGGGACTGAAACTGAAGCCATGTGGTTAGGAAGCAAGCTTCTTATTTCTTTATTGCCCACAAGGCGCTAAACATAGAGGGGACAAACAAGGACAGACAAAGGGATTAAGTCCATTACATCAACCCCAACCCGTAACTAGTACTTAATTTATCGACTCCGAAAGGATGAAAGGCAAAGTCGACCTTACCACATAGCTTCTTACAGAAGCTTCTTACCACACAGCCACTTCTGCGCCTGTATAAACACCTTAACTATATTTCTAGTAGGCAATGTTCGAACAATTATCCTACTACTCTTTGCTAGATAGTTCGCATGTTTTTAAGTAATCTGTGATTGCCATAACAAAAATAGTTGTTTCTCTTAAGGCGGAGAGCTGGCAGAAACGTTCTCACGCCGGGCGAAAATGCTTTGCGGTATTTCGTCTGTCGTTACGTTCTGAGTTCAAAATCCACCGAGGTCGACTTTGCCTTTCATCCTTTCGGGGTCGATAAATTAAGTATCAGTTACGCACTGGGGGCGATATAATCAACTTAATCCGTTTGTCTATCCTTGTTTGTCCCCTCTGTGTGAAGCCCCTTGTGTGCAGTAAAGAAATAAGTAACGTCAGCACGCCGGGCGAAATGATTAGCGGTATTTCGTTTGCCTTTACGTTCAAATTCCGCCGAGGTCGACTTTGCCTTTCATCCTTTCGGGGTCGGTAAATTAATTGCCAGTTGCATTATGGGATCAATTTAATCGACTGGCCCCACTCCCCAAAACTTTCGGGCCTATACGTTACAAGCCTATACGTTTCCCTTTTCTTCATTGTCCAATTTAGTTCTTTGGTAAGAACTTAGCTGGTGTGGACGTAATTTTCTAACATCTGTAGCCAAAGGCAAAGACATGGAGTATAGCTTCTATAATTATGATTATTATAAAAATTAACTTTCTTATTTTTAACATATGTACCATAAAATATACGGTGCCAAAAATATGAGTAACGCACACGATCACACACATTTGTTTTCTTTTTTTTTACCATTAATTGACTTTGAAACTGTTGCGCTACTCTGTCTAAATATAGTCGGCATGTTGTTTCTTACAAACTATGATTAGGTTCCAGCTTTGTTAAAAGAGTTAGTGGTCCAGAAATTAATTGGTACATGCGCACAGGTAAATATAAATTTATATACATAAGTAAAAATGCTTGCGCGTGTATACTTGTATAAATATATACATACATAGATACATATATATATATATACTTATAAACATATATATATAAACATATATATATATACATCTATATATATATAGATAGATAGATAGATGGATACATACATACATAAAGACAGACATACATATATATATACATACATATATATATATATATATACATATTTATATATATATACATATGTCAATATATTTATATCTATGCATGTATTTATCTTTACCTATCTATCTATCTATCTCTCTCTCTCTCTCTCTCTCTATATATATATATATATATATATATATATATATATATTATGTATTTATATATGATTTATCTCTCTATATCTCTCTCTATATGTATATATATATATATATATATATATGTATATGTGTGCTTGTATACATGTATATATATATATATATATACATGCATACGTATATGTATATATATATATATATATAATATATATATATATATCCATATACATACACACATATACATGCATGTACAAACACAGACAGTTGCAATGCACACTCATGCCATACACAAAAGCACACACAGGTCACACAGCGCACTTAGAAGTAGGGAAGTCTGATACAAACAGCTACATCGATTCAGACACATTCTATTGCAGACATTTATTCATTCCCTCATTGAAATGCACACACATGTGCATACACATAAAACGTATATAATATATATGCGCGAGAGTATATGAGTGGAACTATAGATGCGTGTGTGTATACTACGGGTACGTGCTCTTGTGTAAATGTATGTGTAATCATTTTATACATAATATAATCTTGTGATGCTGCAGTGAACATTTATAATTATTTACATCATTATATTTCTACCAGCTTTCCATGTGTTATGAAATAACAACCTGGTTTGCAATGTCCCCCTTCACATCAATTATGAGTTATAATGCATTCCAAAATTCCTGAAATCGCTGCTGTCTGATCAGCTGAAGTGAGTCGCTCCAACCGTCGTGGTCGTCATTGTCATCGTCGTCGCCGTCGTTGTAATCGTAGTAGTAGTAGTAGTAGTAGTAGTAGTAGTAGTAGTAGTAGTAGTAGTAGTAGTAGTAGTTATTGTTGTTGTTATTCCTGTTGATGTTTTTTTTATTGTTGTTGTAGGTAGTTATATTGTTGTGGCTATTTAGCTCCACTTCTACTTATCCCAACAGAATTTGGATCAAAAGAGTTCCATGTGTAACGTATCATTCCTGTTCTGAATTTTAATTGTGTCATATTATTTAGTGCCACCATTATACAATGATTCGTTCCTCTTTTAAGAAGACCGGTGTCATGTCATACAAGTTTGGTTGCTATTTCT
>NW_021834830.1:32500-45081 GCF_006345805.1 Octopus sinensis
AATCACTGCTCTTGATGAATCTGAAAGATAATGACCCTTATTGAATCAATACTTCTTTCGTTTTTTCCTGTATAACAAAAAGCACCTCCAGAATTCTCTGGGACTTCAAATCAGGCACCATACTGGATATCTATTGGTGTTCTATTGATTATTCTTAGCTAAAAATGAGCTTCTGGTCTGAACTATTCAAGAATACTAAGCAGGTAGGTTATGCAGTCTTCCAGTTACGGTTTGCCAAATACCTTACACGAAAAGAGACCACAAAAACAAGCACCTCTTTTGTAGCTCATCGTTTATTTATCACCTGTAGTATTTTTTAAATATATATATTGATTACCTCTTTGCTGTTACTTGACACAAGCGATATTAACATTAATGCTTTCTAAATATTTCAGAAAATATTTTAACTTCGTACAACTAACACACAGCATGTCAGACATGTATAGTCCTCTGCGAATAAACGTCTTCGGAACGTGCATCAAAGGCACAATCAGCATAGTTATCAAGGCATCAACCAAAGAAAAGGTTTTGTACTCAGAAATACTTGTCTTCGGTTGCACCCCAAGGCGCAACTAAAGACTCATAACACCGAATGCAATCCACAGTAGAGACTCTTATGCACACGCTATAAACACTGGCTAACAGAAGCTCTGTTCATTCGAAGAGTTGTTATATCACCGCTATAACGCTTTCTGTTCCTGAAATAATAATCCACGAACTCTCTCACCATAGAACAACCCAATATCTGGTATTTGGTGTTCAAATGATTAGTATGATATTTCTCCGTGCAAAGTAAGTTTTCATCCTAAAGCTGAGCTGTGACTTGAAACGCTTTGGTTATGGGATATTTTTTTATCAGATTTTCATAATGAATACAAACAAGATACATTATGAAATTAGATACATTTTCAGAAGCTTATACTGGCTTTGCTTCGATCCTTGTTAACCATGAACGAGTAAACCTCAGACCAACAGAATTCCACCCAAAACCATCACGCTTTTTTTTTTGTTGTTTTTCTCAAGAGCATATCTAGAATATATCGTCGTCTTCCTTATTCAAAGTGGTAAGGTGGAATTTGAGAAAAAGTTGCCTCATATTTCTAGCAGGACAACTTAATACGCAGAAGATCCTTCTTAGAGATCAATGGCACGCTTTTTTTCAATAACGACAGTGTATAGTTTCCCTAAAAATCTATGACAGCATAAGCACATTCCAGCATTTAGAAAAGGAAATGGGCTTTGTTCACTAACCGTAGTTACCAAAGCGTAAAAATAAACATAATTAACATCTATCTCCACCCTTCTCTATCCCACACTACTTCACTTTTGCCCCCCTCTCTCTTACATTCCTATGTTTAGATTTTACATATAAAGTTGGCTTTCTGCTACCCTAAGCCGACTCCTTGTAGTCTAATATATGATTTTTCAGGCTACATGCATATCATAATAATATGGATTATTAATTCCGGATAACCACACTGTAAACTAGAAACACATATATACCAATAAGCTATAGACACAGATACGCATGCGTATCGTGAATATGTGTCGGTACGTACGCATGTGTGTTTGTATAAAGCAACAAATGGAGACTCAAATGCTGTAGTTTGGACGTTTCATGGATGGCATAACATGGATAAAGTAATAATCGATAATTTGTTATTGATTCTGGATAACCAAACAACATATTACAAACACACACATCCATATCCATTTATTTATCTATTTATCTGAGTCTCTATCTATCTAATCTCTCTTTCTTTCATTCCCTTTCTCTCTCTCCATCTCTCTCCTTTTTCCCTCACCCCATTCTCTCTCTCACTTCCTCTCTCTGTATATATATATATAATAGTATATATATATATATATAAGATATATATATATATATATATATATATATATATATATATATATATATATATATATATATATATATAATATGTATGTATGATATGTAAATATATTATATATAATTATATATATATATAGAGAGAGAGAGAGACAGACAGACACAACATAATACACACATGCATATATATATGTCTCAAGAATATACGGAATATGTAGATAGATAAATGATAGATAGATGATAATAGATAGATAGATAGAGAGAGAGAGAGAGAAAAAGAGATAGAGATAGATAGATAGATAGATAGATAGATAGATAGATAGATAGATAGAAAGATAGATAGATAGATAGATAGATAGATAGATAGATAGATAGATAGATAGACAGACAGATAGATAGATAGATAGATAGATAGATAGACAGATAGATAGATAGATAGATAGATAGATAGATAGATAGATAGATAGATAGATAGATAGATAGATAGATAGATAGATAGATAGATAGATAGATAGACAGATCATACATGTGTATAATACTTAACGGTGAAAGAACGTAACAGGTGTTGGTGATAGTAGGTTACGCTTCAATGTTCAATTTGTGTGAGAACATTCGGAAAATACTTCAGCTAAGATAATTCATTTTCTGTATTACAACATAAAGAAATTACGAGAAGCGTATGTATGTATGTATGTGTATATATATATATACTATATATATATATATATATATATATATATATATAATATATATATATATATATATATATATCGCATATATTTACATATATATATATACACAAACTCACGCAAGTAAAACATACGATATGTGTATCTGTGCGTATGTGTATATGTATACGCAGATGGGTATATATTTATATACATATGCATACACACGCATATATATATTCATACATATATACATATATAAACACTTTTGTGCATATATGATTACATATGTATTATGTCGGAAAGAAAATCCTGTCATATTCCAAGACGGGAAAGAATCAAATGTTTCTTTGGTCTTAATTGATATATTCAATCAAGATAACATTTCCCCCATATTATTGATGACATGATCCCCTATATTAGGCAAATTCCTGATCACTCAGGCGTAAAATTCAGGTTTCGAAGTAAAGAAAGGCTAAATCATTTTTAACCTGTTCACCGTTAATAAACTGTTTGCCCTCTAAATATTGTTGCAATGATATGAAAAGACGATAGCAAGATAGGGTAAAGTAGATGAGGCAAAGCATTCGGATTTTGGTGCCATAATCTTTTCTTTGGGGGTTTGGTCACTATGTGGTCT
Source organism: Octopus sinensis (assembly GCF_006345805.1). Classification (NCBI taxonomy): domain Eukaryota; kingdom Metazoa; phylum Mollusca; class Cephalopoda; order Octopoda; family Octopodidae; genus Octopus; species Octopus sinensis. The sequence goes on from NW_021834830.1 coordinate 35,658, forward strand.
TGTTTTCTTGTGTAAGAGAGACAACCCTTTACGACTGACCGATTAATGGTCGACACTTTTTCTGCATATTTTTATGCGATGCTTCCAATTGCCGACAACACTGGGCATTAACTGATTAGTTTTTGCTTAACACTTCCTGATACACAGCTCCTTTCATATCCCACCAAACGCATAGCATAGTTTTTATCGGGTGCAGTCTTGGTTTGGGGGTGGATTCTCCTTTTTCGTTGCATGCTAACCATTCTGGTTTCCGGTTGATATGATTATAGAGAATTCACTTTTCATCACTTCTGTTGATTCTCCCCGGGTAAGTTCGGTAGTATATCTACATTTCAATAATGAACAGAGGGCAACTTATTTATTTATGCTGAGAAGCTGCCAGGCGATGGGGTACACACTGACCTATTTTATAGTTCGTGAAAGGGTTTTATGATCGAAGTGCGACTTGTATTTATATGCTTTAACTAATCTTAGTATAGTTTGCCTTGTATTTTCTTCAACTGCGTTTTACATCATTGACAAAAATTGGTAGTCCAGATCCAAGGGAATCTGCAAAACGATAAATAAATATAAAACTTTCCCGAGGTCAACAGGCCAAGTTACCGTCGGCATGTTCAGGGAGCTAAAGCTTCATTTCCATCGAGAGAATACATATTTCTTGTCACTTGTATTGGTGAGGAGCGTCTTTTGTATTCGTACAGAATGCAGTGTATGATATTCGATCTGATTTTAAAACAGTATACAGTAAACCTAATTTTAAACAGTATACTTGATATGATTTTAGCTATAATGGGATAAAACCATCTGCATAGAGAGAGTAAAATAAGCTAAAATTAATGATGATTTCACCGTATTGGTAAAGTAACCTCAGTGATCGTGTCAAATGCAACAGGACGTTCTTTCTAACTTAACCTAATACGTATACACACACACACACACGCACGCGCGCACACACACACACACATACACACACACACAAACTGACACGTACAGATACAATATACAGTCTGCAATACAGCTGCTCAATCTTGAGCTTGTGGTGTCCTCCAATTCGCAAAAAAAAATTATGTATGTGTTTGCATATTCTGATAATGTCTGGTCTTGAAGTCTACAGAGCGGTGAGATTCTGAGATCTAAAAAGTAAATACGATATTTTTGCTCCACGTTAGTTGCATTTCTTAGATCCATTAACATATGGCAAGGACTTTTTACAATTTTCCTTTTGATTCTATGTCATGAGGAGTTGGTCTTCAAACCGCATACGTGGATAATCAACTAAATGGCTTTACTTTTGTCGATGAGCTGGAAGGAAGATAGGTGGTTTGTATAACGCCTTTCTGAGTCACCTTCACATAACCCGATCTAATTCTTCTTTAAGTTAGGTTATCCTATACCCTTAATGTTACTGCTGCCTCACAGACGAGGAATTTATCATGCATGGCTGGTCAAGTGGGCAAGCTCTAAGGTTTCGATAGTTACAAGTGGTTGTGCTCCCACGGTGATGCTTACGAATTTGCTTTGGAGACACAAGGCATGTAATAAAAACTTGCCTAGACTGCATCTCCACTGCATGAAATTATTAGTACTTCGTACCTGTATACTGTGTACATTAAATGGAATTTATATCGCATTGAAAGGAGTACATTTTTGTTGATCCTACCTTAACGGAAAAGTAAACAATATGCGTGTGTGAATGTGTGTGTGTATACATCTATATATATATATATATATATATGTATATATATGTACGTAGATGATTTGTGTGTGTGCATATACCCGACCCTTAAAATGAATATTCTTTTGTCTGAAGAAATATTTTTCATGTCTGTATACTAAAATATGCACAATTCTATTGTAAGTTTCTGATGTAATTCTATTTAATGATATATATATGTAACGCTAGAAATTTACATCATTATTTTAAAAAACTATAATGTTATAAATGTTATGCTCTCATATGGCCTTGATTGTTATGTTTGAAACAAAAGCAAGAAGCTATTTTAAGCCAACGGCACTTGAGATACTTCAAGTTGACTTAAAATACACATTTTCCCCATCAGTGAACACGTAGCGTTTGTTAGAAATATACCAAGGAAGAATTAAGGCGTTGTGAGTGCACGCGCGCTCACACACACACACACACACACACAAATATATAATATATATATAATATATATATATATATATATATATACATGCATATTTAATAAATGTGTGCGGCGCGTGATTATGTCTTGAGATGAGCAGAAACAATGAGAAATAGACGAAGAGAAAGAGAGGGGGGATGGAGAGCAAAATGGGGGAGAAGAGAGTAAGCGGAGAATATGAAATTGTACTAAAAATAAACGATCTCAAATCTGTAGTGAAATACATAAAATGTCCATTAGTTTCCATTAACGGGACTCATTATAATTATAATCAAGATACTTAACTGTAAAACTTTTAAATAAATACAGCACTTCGTAATAATTTTCCAAATATCTTCAAAATTATGGCATAATTGCTGTAGAAATTGATAAGAGCTGTAATCTGTCTAGGAGGCATAAAGTTATTTGCTGGATATGAGTAATATTTGACGTACGACAAATCCAGTTTTCAAGTAATATAATTGGCAGATCGCTTGACTTATTTATATTTTTATTTCTATTTTTATATGCATATATAGTGAAAGAAAGCAAGCGCTGGACGCTGTAGGAGAGAGACAAAGAGTGGCGAAAGGCAAGAAATGGGGAAGGCTATGTAGTACATACACATGTGACTGTGCATATGTATGTATGTGTGATAGCTTTCCGGGTTCAGTCACACAGCCTGGAACCTTCGGTTTGTGTCCTCTGCAATAGCTCTGAGCCGACCAAATCCGTGTGAGTGGATTTTGTAGACGGAAATTGAAAGAAATCCGTCGTATAAACCGTCGTATAAATAAATAAATAAATAAATATATATATATATAGTCGAAACTATGCATAGTCCAAAGATGATTAGGGTAAATGTTTTTAATTTTCCTTTGATTTCTGAATTACTACTATTTAGCGGTTTGAGTTTAGCTGCTCGTTTTAGTGAGTTGAATGGCCTATTAAGGCCATTCCTTAATATTGTTGTTGAATGTATATTATATGGTCTTTTGACTATTTTTTCTTTCTCACTAGACCGCTAGTGGCGAAAAAATTTCTATTGAATTTTTTGCTACCCTTATATTGATATATATATATGCATGTATTTATGTATGTATGTGTGTATGTATGTATAGTTATGTGTGTATGTCTTTGGGTCTATAGATGTATGTATAGCTATATGAGTATGTCTCTGTTTGCCTCCCTAAGCCCGATTGACAATTGGTATTCGTCTGTTTCCGTGCCCCGTAATATAGGGGTTCAGCAACAAAGACTGATAGAATAAGTACTACACTTAAAGAAAGATAGGTCCTGGGGTCTATTTCATTGACTAAAACCCTTGAAGACAGTGCCCCAGCATGGTCGCAGTCAAATGAGTAATACAAGTAAAAGATAAAATATACATGTATATACATGTATGTATGTGCATATATATTTATATATGCACATATATACATATATATATATATATATATATATATATATATATGCACATACATACATGCAGTATGTATATGTTTATGTATGTATAGTCTCACGCACTTTCTTCAAGCTACATTCAATAAACTACATTTACCAGATGTAATTTAAATCTAGCGAGTTGTAACAGCAATATTATAAATATGATCATACCACTTGTATAATAAATATTTGAGATTTTCTTCTCTCTCTCCTGCTCTCTCTCTCTCCCTCTCTCTCTCTCTCTCTCTCTCTTTCTCTCTATCACTTTCTCGGTCTTTCTCTTCCTTTCCCTCTCTCTCTCTCTTTCTGAAAAGCTAATACTGGTCATTGTACATTGGCACTTTTCATACGGTGAATGAGCATAGCATCAGAACTCATTAAGATGTAACTTTTCCATCGTAATAAATTGTATGCTAAAGGCGGCGAGCTGGCAGAAACGTTAGCACGCCGGGTGAAATGCTTAGCGATTTTTCGTCTGCCGCTACGTTCTGAGTTCAAATTCCGCCGAGATCGACTTTGCCTTTCATCATTTCGGGGACGATAAATTAAGTACCAGTTACGCACTGGGGTCGATATAATCGACTTAATCCGTTTGTCTGTCCTTGTTTGTTATCTCTATGTTTAGCCCCTTGTGGGTAGTAAAGAAATAGGTATTTCGTCTGCCGCTGTGTTCTGAGTTCAAATTCCGCTGAGGTCGACTTTGCCTTTCACCCTTTCGGGGTCGATAAATTAAGTTACGCACTGGGGTCGATGTAATTAACTTAATCCCTTTGCCTGTCTTTGTTTGTCCCATATATTTTTATCCCCTTCTGGGCAATAAAGAAATAAGAAAAGTTTGCATGCCGTGCTAAAAGCTTAGCAGTATTTCGTCTGTCTTTACGCTCTGGGTTCAAATTCCGCCGAGGTCGACTTTGCCTTCAGTTGTGTATTGGGATCGATCTAATCGACTGCCCCCTCCCCCAAAATTTCGAGCCTTGTACTATGAGTAGAACAGAATAAAGAATACGTTGTGTGTGATGTATGCAGCTGATGTTTCTGATCCACCTTAGGTCTATCTATTCAATAAACATGGAAAACTTTCTTTTTTATTTCTTTTGCATTACAATTTCGGATGAATTAGTTGTATATGCTTTGTAAAGTATTGATCCAAGTTAAAAAGTGCATTACGTAATATGATGAAATCGTGACTAGTAGATCGCGATTAGTTTTCAAAATTCAACAAGCTTTCGAGTGCTTATAATCCCTCAGATTTCCTCCTATATGAAGAGCAGATTCTTTTACTCTTTTATTCTTTTACTTGTTTCAGTCATTTGACTTCAGCCATGCTGAAGCACTGCCTTAAAGGGTTTATTTCGAAGAAATAAGCCCCCGACTAATTCTATGTAAGTCTATTACTTATCTATCTCTCTCTCTCTCTTTGCCGAGGCGTTAATTTACGGGGATAGGTGAACCACGGTGTGACGAGGGATTGTGTATGTCTATATATATATATATATTATAATATAATAATATATATATATATATATATATATATATATAAATAATATGTGACAATTCGGTAGCCAATATTTATATAATATTGAGGTCTCTTTCTTTCTTTGTTTCTTACCGTTTTTGCCATCATATAATATATTATATATATCTATATATATATATATTATATATAGTATATATATATATAGATATATATACTATATATATTCAAAATGACCGCCTGTGTACGGTTGGCGATTTTTTTCTCTGTCTTCCCCTTTGATCTTTCCTTCTCTATGTTTCCGACGCAAGAGCTCCGCTTGAAACGCTAAACCCTCCTTCTTTCCTTCTTTCCTGAGCGTCCAATAATACTATATTTGTTCCACGTCCTGGCATTGTTGTGTTTTTTTGTACTTTCTTGTTTGGATTAACGAATATATATTATATATAATATATATATTATATTATATATATATATATATGTGTGTATGTGTGCGTGTGTGTGTGTGTGTGATGTGTGTGTGTGTGTGTGTATTTGCACACATATATTCGCTGGGCTTCTTTCGGTTTCCGTTTACCAAGTTCATTCACAAGTCTTTGATGGTCCCGAAGCTATAATAGTGGGACTGAACCTCGAACCATGTGGTTTGGGAAGCAGGCTTCTTACCACACAACATCGTCTGCGCCTGTAACTTTTAAAATTCTTTATTCAGATCTTGTCTTATTAACAACGGGCAGTGAACAGCGCAACATCGTCCAATTTCTCTTTTTTTTTAAAAAAAAAAATATCAAATAGACCCAAGAAAAACAACGGAAATTATTTAATGCTTTGCTTGTTATACTTATTTATGTATTTATTTTAATTCTAAGCTGAGAGACACAGTGTGTGGTTTGTGACGGAAGTTCTCACTAGTAGCTATTAGGTGCTGATAAAGTCAATTGATTTATCGGTTTCCTCTCGACATAGATATCTATTGCAATTCAACAATATTCTGACCTTGTTTGGTGCCAAATTTCTATGAAAGGTCACTAACAGCTTGTTTTTACTTTACATTCCTTTATGTATGAGTATGTGCGTGTGTGTGTGTTGTTTGTTCATGTGAGTGCATTTGTATTCAAGTATGTATGCATTGTGTATTATTATATGTATGGATGATGTGTCTATTATTATATATATATAATATATATTATATATAATATATATAATATATGTATGTATGTACGTAGAACGTATGTATGTATGTATGTATGTATGTATGCATGTATGTATGTATGTAGGAAAGCAATTGATTTCTTTTACTTTTTTCGGTATTACACTTACAGAAGTATGTCAACAGACGTGTGTATGAGAGAAAGAGAGAGAAAGCAGGAGAGAGAGAGAGAGAGAGAGAGAATGAAGGAGAGAGAGCGTGTGTGTGTGTGTGATTATGTGGGTGTATGTATGTGTGTGTTTATGAAAATACTCATCTGTCTAATGTATATATATATGTATACTGCATATATTTCTACATATATACGTGTGTTTAATATATATATATATATATATACATACGCATGCAGACATACAAACACTCACACACAGACACACACTCACATGCAGACATACATACATACATACATACATACATACATACATACATACATACATACATACAGATAGATAGATAGATAGATAGATAGATAGATAGATAGATAGATAGATAGATAGATAGATAGATAGATAGATAGACGATAGCTAGAGGGAGATAGAGACTGAAACAAGGCCATATAGAGACAAATATCTCCTACGGAAGCTAAATGATGTGATTCAAATGTATGTATTTAGACAAGTGAGTAATGTAAAAAATAAATACAGTATGGGCAGAAAATCTTATTCAAATAATATTTACCGTAAGTCTGGCGGCGAGCTGACACAATTGTCCGCACGCCGTACAAAAGGGTAAGTGACATTTAATCTTTCTGTGTTTGAATTTACATCATACCAAAGGCCAATTTTGCCTTTTAACCGTCGAGGTCGATAAAGTAAATACCAGCTAATATAATAGATTATCCCTTCAACTTAAAACTGTTGACATGGCGCCAAAGTTTTTCAAACTTTGGGGCAATGCCAACGATTATAAGGTTTAAGAAGAACAAAATGAAGCATAGTGGCGATGGGTAACGAACTCTCAAGAACAAGAGAAATAATTTCGAATATATCAGAATTCATTTCGTAGAAAATTAATTTTCATGGATATGTATGACACCTGTTTATGCTTGTAGGAAGGTTGGCAGTTACATAACGGTTTACACCTTAGAAAACCTCATCAGCAAAGCATAATTTTCAGAAGGATTTAATATGCAGACAAATTTATTATTATACACGTACGCATATGAATACACACACACACACACACACACACACACACACACACACACACAACACACACACACACACACACACACACACACACATATATATATATATATACATTCATACATAAACACGCACACTCAAACATACGCCCACATACACACATATGCATATTGTGTGGTAAGTAGCTTGCTTACAAACCACATGGTTCTGGGTTCAGTCCTACTGCGTGGCACCTTGGGCAAGTGTCTTCTACTATAGCCTAGGGCCGACCAAAGCCTTGTGAGTGGATTTGGTAGACAGAAACTGAAAGAAGCCCGTCATAAATATGTATATATATATATGTATGTGTGTGTCTATGTCTGCCCCCTTCCCAACATCACTTGACAACCGATGCTGGTGTGTTTAAGTCCACGTAACTTAGCGGTTCGACAAAAGAGAACGATAGAATAAGTACTATGCTTACAAAGAATAAATCATGGGTCGATTTGCAAGATTAAAGGCAATGCTCCAGCATGACCACAGTCAAATGACTGAAACAAGTAAAAGAGTAAAAAGTATATATATGTATTTATATATATGCGTTCATACATATATATATGTACATATATTTATAGAAATATAAGAGTAAAAATACATATGCTTATGGGTGTATACCTAACATATATGTGCTATATTATATATATATATATATATATATATATATATATATATATATATATATGTAAGTATATATATATATATACGTTTATGTAGAATATATGTAGTTTTTCACACATGCATATATGTATATTAGTATTGAAATTGCATATAAAGTATATATTACACAGACCCATGTATATTAAGTATTACAGGACAAAATATACAAACATTTTTTACGTAGAATTGAAAATTTAATAAGCAATTGAATAACAGATAGAAATATAGATAGATAGATAGATAGATAGATAGATAGATAGATAGATAGATAGATAGATAGATAGATAGATAGATAGATAGATAGATAGATAGATAGATAGATAGATAGATAGATAGATAGATAGATCACACAATAATTGCGTAGTAGGAGATTTAGTGAAATGGGAAGTAACGTTGGACCCAGTTGGTTGGTGTGTTTTTTATTGCATTTGAGTTCTATTTTTTACTACATATATATATATATATACACATATCTATATACGTATGTATGTATTCTGTCAGAGTAATCTATGATGCAATTGAAAAGCAATCGTAGCCAACTTCGGTTATATCCCGCTGGATGTAGACTATATCTGGTTAAAGTAGTTTATTCAGCATTTTAGCTTAAGAAATTGTGTAAACGTTAGTGTATAGTGTGTATGTGAATGTGTGTGTTGTGTGGGTGTGTGTGTTTGTATGTGTACGAACTAGCTCGATATGTACCTCATATGGCAACAACATTATGTAAACGAAAACAGCAAGAAGTAGCTATTACATGACCATAGGCATAAAAAAAAAAAGGAAACTTATAATGGCTGAAAAAATAAAGTTGCATAGGAGTGTTGTGTTTTTATAGTTATGTATGTGTGCACGAATTTGTCTATCTATCCGTCTATCTATATACACATACGTGGACACACACGCATACCAATATACATATATAGATGCATACATATATAAATCACACATACAATATTATATAGATATATATACATGTGTTTATTTATATATATATTATATATATAATATATACCCACACATATATGTATCTATAATACATATATCATAACATGTGTAAATAATTATGTATGCTTTAGCAATACATATAAAGTTTTATTGTCCCATAAATAAACACATATATTTGTAAATAGGTATTTGTATGATATTATATAATACGTATAAAATCCATGGAAACCACAACCACAGACTCACAAATACATGTATGTCTGGCTATCGGTTTATCTATCACAATCTATTTATCACCTATCTAGATATCTATCTATTTTGCTAGCTATATAGATATATTCTAATATATATATATTAGTATATCTGTTTCAAATATACATAC
>NW_021834831.1:0-12500 GCF_006345805.1 Octopus sinensis
GACAAAAAGAGGGATGAAACTCGAATCGAAAGGAAACGCGCTGCATTTGAAAAATCTACATAGGAGGTTCTGGACGTCTCTTTGACAGAATTAAATTCGTTGTCCTACTGTTTTCACTCTGTAGCAGTGAATCATTGATTCTCAGTCGCATATATTTTGGTACAGCTTCATTGTTTGTATGCTGCGATTCAGACAGAATTCTATGTACTATAGACACAAGGCCTGAAATTTTATGTGGTGGTGAGTCGGGATTGAGTGGGGCGGTGTGTGTTGGGGTTAGTCGATTACATCGACTTATGAGCTCCACTGGTACTTATTTTATCAACTGCGAAAGGATGGTAGGTCAAAGTCGGCCTCAGCAAGATTTTAACCCAGAACGTACAGCCGGAAGTAATTCCGCAAACCATTTTGTCCGGCGTGCTAAGGATCCAGTCAGCTCAACGCTTTATTTTCAGGATTTAATCCCTTCTACTTTAAGCATAATGCTTAAAATTTTATGGGCGGAGATGGCTAGTCGATTATATTGACACCGGTGCGCAAATGGCACTTATTTTATCGACCCCGGAAGGATGTAAGGCAAAATCGACTTCTGCGGGATTTGAACTCAGAACGTAAAGCCGGAAGAAATGCCGCTAAGCATTCTGTCCGTCATGCTAATGATTACGTCAGCTAGAAGCCTTATTTTCAGAATATAATGCTGTGATAAAACGGACAACACTTCGAAGCTAGTTTGACTAATACCACAAACATCGAGTCATTCTTAACTAAGATCTACACGAAGAGGCCAGAATTATATTAAGTTAGGATAGGTACAAGTGAACTGCCTCAAATCCATTTTTGGGGGTAGGTTTAAACCCAAACATGACCTGTGGATAAACCATCTAGAAATAAATATCAAAAATAGATTCCAATGAATAGGAAATCTCAGTGACGTAGCTAGGAGTGTTTGTCTCCCATGGAAACATTGAGTGTGTCACCCCTAGGGCCGGATCTGTCTGTCTCTCTCTCGTCTCTCTCTGTCTCTCTCTCTCTCTCTCTAGTATAATATATTATATATATATATATATATATATATATATATATATATAATATATATATGGCCTGGCCCTCTCAAGGTATGGACGACAATTCTTTTTGCTCCGCTCGTCGTTCATAAAAAAATCCACGTTCGCAATACTTTTTTTCGTTCGGCGTTAACAGCCCTCCTTATCTTGTTTTTCCTTGTCCTGTCTTTTACTGTTTATGATTTGTACTGTCGTTACTGTCCTGTTTTTGTTACCATCTTTTACCCCTCTGCGGAAAGATCTCAGAATTTTAATTGATTTGCTTTTCGCAGGAAGGAAAGTTTCTTGTCGAAGATACGTCTCGCTTTCACCTTCGAAACGTAGAGTAGATGAAACCATAGCGACTGAAGAAGGGGTTTTTCTTTGTGTTAATTGTCCTGTACTCTATTTTTTTGTTGTTTAAAAAAATGTCCAGTTCCTTTGGTTTGTGTCTATGTTTTCGTTTCTCATTGTGTTCGACGTCTTTTTGGTGTCCTGTACTCATATATGCGTGTATATGTACATGTAGAGGTAGGTACGTACATATATGTTTATATATATGCATATGTTTTATTTTATTTATTAATATATTATATATATATATATATATATCGATAAACGTCGCGGAGGGTCAAAGTTGGTAACAAAAACAAGATAGTGAAAACAGACAGGGAGGGCTGCTAAGCCAAGACGAGTTGAATTGGCGAACGCGGCGAAACAAGCTCTGACAGGTGACACACATTCCTGGTGACAATTTATGCTTGGAAGATTTGGCTATCCGTTAGGTTTAAGCAATTGTTTTTCGTTACATCAGTAAGAACTAGATTTGTCTTTTACGTTAAAACATTGATAAAAAATTGTTGCACATCTATGTATAAAATACTCGTATATACAGGGAAAAGACAAAAAAATTGCTTGCGATGAATTTTTGCCACCATCAAAGAAATCAGACATATTTTCAGGGCATTAACAATAAATTTCCCTTATCTAAGTAGCTTATAGTAAAGCTATAGGCCTTCACCAATTATCGGAATAATCTTATAGCCTTAGTGGCTTGACAAACTTAGTGAAAGACATTCTTTTTACTCTAAAATATTCTTTCCCATAATTCAGTGCAATTGGAAGACATTACCCTTGTTAATCTCAATAGACGCTTCTATCTAGAATTTCTCTTCCAGTTTGCTCCAATAGAAACATATGTATTTTGAATGTAACTTACATTCATGTACTGTTTATTTTACCCGCGTTCCCACGTAAATATGCACTTTATATCGCAGCACATTCAAAATATATATATATATATATATATATATATATATATTATATATATAATATATATATATATATATATATATATATATATGAAAATATATATACAATACTATATTGTATTATGTTATATTATATATTACTCGCTTGAATTCTGAAGAGTTCTACTTGGGATTGTTACCATATCCAAATGAATAAATGTCGTGTCGAAAGAGGTTGACAAATTTTCTCTCATATGATGCAACTGATAAAGAATGTCAATGCTAGGTTCTCCCCACTCACTCTCTCCTTCACATTACAATTTCTATATCCTATTTTATTCGTTCACTATATTTATAAAGAATGTCTGGGCCACGCCCCATAACACGTCACTTACAAGCTGCATGCATAGAAACGTTAAACTACGTCTTTAAAGGATTACTACACGATGCTTTTATGAGCTCCTCGTGTACAAAACTCATATTTCTTGCCACAGAGGTTCATCTTAGTTTATCATGTGATCTTCAACAGCATAACGCTGTTTGCTCATTTGTTGTTTGTTTTATTGTTTTGTTATGTTTTTTTTTCCTTGTGTAAACAGGAACTAGCAAATCACCAAAATCTTCAGTTTTTCTCCATTAATTTTTTTCTTCTTTCTTTATACAACAAACGGTAAACCACTTGAAATCCTTCGAAGTGTTATGCATTCCTTATGTCATTTATTAAGTTATCAAATTTTGGTAATATCCCAAGGCTTCAATGTTATCACTTCCCATGTGATGTTCCATAACCAAAATTTATAATAAGGAATACTTGAATATATAAAACATTTAGCTATCTGCATTTCTAAGAGAGGGAAATAAATGGCTTTTAACATTTTCATGTGCGTGTTTTAATCGATAAAACACTTCCCCCAATGAAAGATAAATGTTCACGATTTGAGGAAGTGTTAAAGGATCCGCTGTTCAGTGAAAGAAGCCGAGGAGAAAGCGTTTAAAATTAATCTTTAAATTGTGTGACTATGTCTATCTATCTATCTATCTATCTATCTATCTATCTATCTATCTATCTATCTATCTATCTATCTATCTATCTATCTATCTATCTATCTATCTGTCTATCTATCTGTCTATCTATCTATCTATCTATCTATCTGTCTATCTATCTATCTATCTATCTATCTATCTATCTATCTATCTATCTATCTATCTATCTATCTATCTATCTATCTATCTATCTATCCATACATACATATATATAATATACTCTTTACTCTTTTACTTGTTTCAGTCATTTGACTGCGGCCATACTGGAGCACCGTATCGACCCCAGGACTTATTCTTTGTAAGCCTAGTACTTATTCTATCGGTCTCTTTTGCCGAGCCGCTGAGTTACGGGGACGTAAGCACACCAGCATCTGTTGTCAAGCGATGTTGGGTGGGGGACAAACACAGACACACAAACATATACACACACATACATATATACATACATATATACGACGGGCTTCTTTCAGTTTCCGTCTACCAAATCCACTCACAAGGCCCGAGGCTATAGTAGAAGACACTTGCCCAAGGTGCCACGCAGTGGGACTGAACCTGGAACCACGTGACTCGTAAGCAAGCTACTTAACACACAGCCACTCCTACACCTACACCTATATATATATATATATATATATATAAACATACATATGTATATATATATATATATATATACTTGTATGTGCAACCTATGCCTGCATGGAAAACGGACGTTAAATGATGATGATGATGATGATGATGATGATATATGTATGATATATTGGTTTTCAAATTTTGGCACAAAGCCAGCAAATTCAGGAGAGGGCTTAAGTCGATTACAATAAACTTGTCGGAGAGTAACCAGTACATTGGCAGTTTGCTTTTCTCAGCCTGACGAATAAAGGATCCTTGGCTGGGAGCTGATAACACCAAGTTGCCACTGGAGAAGGTGTCACAGCATGTGGAATCTCAGGTGAGGAGCCTACCGAACAGAACGGGAAAAATTGTCGTCACCCGGCCTTTTTCTGTCCCCTCGAGATTGCCCCGCTAGTCGAGCTGGGAAGGGAAGCCTGCGGCGTCTAGGCTTCTTATATGTTGCATACGTATATGCATATAATATATATATATATATAATATATATATATATAATATATATATATATATATATAATATATATATATATATATTCTCCATGGCGCAAGCCTGGGCGATAGAAACGAAGACACTGGGCTGCCCAGACACCAGAATCTTCCTCTCGCCCCCCCCCCCGACATAATCCAAAGGAATGCAGTGCAGTACGTTTGGAGTCTGGTTGGCTGCAGGAGTTGCCGGAAAGGGGTCGAGATTCGACACCCTACCGCCTTCGGGGCTCCACTCCGGATTTTCTGTCTGGGTTTACTCCCATAGCCTTTCCCTCTCCCAAGAGCATCCGCAAGGCAGCGGAGCGAGGGTTTGGAGTCAGAGTTTTCCTTCTCCTAGACTGGCTGCCAACCAAGGCTAACGAGCCCAGTCTGCCCACCCGGTTATGCCGCCAAGCACCCGGTCGTTCCACACAGCAGGCTCAGTGAGAACAGGGGGTACCGCGTGAAGGTGCTGCTGTGGACACAGTAGTGCAGGAGAGGCCATAAGCAAGAACTTTCCGCAAGGCGCAGCCAGGTAGAAGTTCTGCAGCGATCATTACACCTGGAGAGGAGAGGCTATGAGTGGACGCAATCACTTTCCTTTGCCCCCCCCATATATATATATATATATATATATATATATATATATATATATATAATATATATATATACATATATATTCAGATAAAACTTACTTGGAAAAGAATACGTGGTGTTCAATCATATAATAATATAAATAATATATAAATATATGCATATATACATACATATCTGTACATACCTACATATATAAGCATATATACATGCATATATGGGTACAGAACATTAAAAAACGTTAAACACAATGAGAAACGAAAACATAAACGCGAAAACATAGAAAACGAACTCTTTTTCGAACAACGAAAAATACAAATAGAGAAACGAGACATGCAACGTAAAGAATATTCCCCTTCATCAGTTGTCCCTGTTTCATCTACTCCGCTTTCCGAAGGTAAGAACATGTGTGTGCGGGGCGGGGAGCACATGGTCGTAATAATATGGTAGCATGAACCACGCCTTCATTAAATGTTTTAGGCCACAGTCTATTTGCTATGAAAGAAAGACATCCGCACAGTCGTGCTACTCTTAATACCAAAGGTTTGACAGCGGAAAGGAAAGGGAAAAGGACTGCTCTCACGTTCAAGTGAGCAGAGCAGAGGAACCCGAAATGAAAGCAACTCGCTCCCAACGATAAAACCCTCGTTGCTCGTTCCAGGACTCGGGCTCACTATTATCTTATTATTACCTTAACATCAGGTAAACTTAATAGATATATTGATGCATGTGCTTTAGTGTTGGTGTCAATAAAATGTGTTGATGTATGTATGCATGTATACACAAACATACACACACACATACATACACACACGCACTCACACTCACTCACACACACTCACACATACACAGGGTGACAGCGCTGAGCGGTGATGTGCATAAATACAAACTTGTTACCAATTCAAATGTGTTTTGGACATATTCAAACCTGTAATAAAGCCATTCATTGTAGTTTGTCTTGGAGAAAATTTCTTGCTGTAGGCAGAGAGATGTAAATACACCGAGTCAGCTCATGCCGTCAACTAACTGAACTGTGGGATGCATGCATTTCGGAGTGGTAAGCTCCTCTTCAGGCACAGAGACCGAAAAGGTAGACGCTGCAAAGTGACACGAGAAACAGGCCCCTCTTATGATATTCCAATCATCGTTCAATTATCGGTTGCAACTCCAAAGTTAATGAAAGAAATCATCTCTTTTCAATCCTAGAAACAGATGTAACGCCTTACCGTCTTATTATAATGAGGAAGAGAACGATGGGCAGTAAATACATGAATCACACGGTCTGCAACGCTGGGTTAAAATCACTAAGTCAAAATAGAAAATATGAAATGGGAAGCAAAAGAAATAAAATGAGACCATCTATGGTGTATTAGGGCTAAATTTGACAATATTCATCAGAGGAAAAGAAAACACAATGCCCCATCAACAAAAAGTAATATTTTTAAAAAATCAAAAATTATCACTAGCTTATGGTTAGGAGATTGCAGTTTACTCGAAGAAACCACTCTTAGCTTCCACCACAGCCTCAAGAGAGCACCAAAACCTGGCGTATGCTTTCCTCAGTGTGCCCCTGGAAAGATCTTTGAACAACTCCTTGACCTTAGCCACAGTGTTTGTGTTGCAGGCAGAGCGGTTGGTGTATTTCTCAGTAAGAGGTTCGGATTAGAATCTAGGAAATTAGGCGGTCAGAAATTGAAGCTCGTGAAATTGTAGAAATTCTCCGACAACCACTTCTGACTCTGTCCGGAGATATGGCAAGGAGCCGAATCATGCCGCCACACATATGACCTTTCAGTAGCAACCCACTCTAGCCAGTGATTAACCACAATCTCCAGTAGCTTTACATAGCCGTCTGAATTGAGCTTAAAGCCCTGTTCAAAGATGTGGGGAGAGATTCCCAAAGATCATCACAGTTTGGGGAAACTCAAGTTTTCACGATGTCCATGTCACATCTTACAGCCTTTACGGTGTTCACAGAGCACTGAGAAGCAGTTATGATGTTAACATTTTGATACCTGGCGCGAACCATCATTACACATAACTTTTTACCAATATTCAACTGGTTTTCAGTCTTCCATGCCAGCTAAGTTTTTCTCAACTACAGTTTTAATCTTCATGTTCTCCCACGCTGTTGACTATTCGGCAATACATCAAACTGTTCCTGAAAATAATGAGACATAAATATCATCAAATTTATCCCGAACACCTTCTACCCCTGGGAAGGTATGTATTTGATAGTGCTTCAAATAGAAAGATCAACTGATAGACGATTTTAATAAATCGGCAGAAACATTTAGGAAAATATTAAGCGGTGGTTTGCGAAGAAATGGACTTCGATTTTGTAGATCAAGCTTGATTGTTGGTAACAACCAAATTTCAAGAACATAAATTGTTGATTTAACAAACAGGACGATGTAGATCCTTTTTTAGTCACCTCGACATCCGAAATGCTCACGGGCTTTTTCGAGACTGACTTTTATTACTTCGATTGAGAATTTAATGACGCAGAAGGAAATCAGGGTCGTAAATAGCCTAATAAAACCTATCGGCTGCAAATTGATTGCCCTTATGGGTTCCGTTTTCATTTGATCGTACCTATATGCATTAATAAATTTTTATGATGTCGATAATATATTATATCGTAGCACTCCGTCGGTTACGACGACGAGGGTTCCAGTTGATCCGATCAACGGAACAGCCTGCTTGTGAAATTAACGTGCAAGTACTCCATAGACATGTGTACCCTTATTGTAGTTCTCGGGGAGATTCAGCGTGACACAAAGTATGACAAGGCTGGCCCTTTGAAATACAGGTACAGTTGAAACAGGAAGAAAGGATGAAAGTTGTGGTGAAAGAGTACAGCAGGGCTCGCCACCACCCCGTGCCAGAGCTTCGTGGAACTTTAGGTGTTTTCGCTCAATAACCACTCACAACGCCCAGTCTGGGAATCGAAGCCACGACCCTACGACTGCGAGTCCTCTGCTCTAACCACTGAGCCATATATATATATATATATATATTATATATATATATATATATATATATAATATATATATATATATATATATTCCCGCCGTTCTTTTATTTAAATTTTTAAAAGGCTTAATAAAAAATAATAACTAATTAATCAATGATGTATTCACCCTTGTTGTTTGCAACTTCTTCCCAACGTTCAACACGATTTTCAATACCTTGTTGATAGAAATCAACCGATTTCAACTCGAAAAACTGATCCAACCAAGCTCTCAATTCTGCATCAGTACTGAACGAAATTCCGCACATAGCATTTGAAAGAGATCGAAAGAGGCGGAGATCCGTTGGTGCCAAATCAGGAGAGTACGGCGGGTGTGGCAGCACTTCCCAGCCATGCGTTTGAATGGCTTCTTTGGTCATATTGGCGATATGAGGGCGGGCGTCGTCGTGCAGCAGAAGAACTCCATGCTGACGATTAGGTCTTCCTCTTGAATAGCCGGGTTGAGTCGTTCCATCTGTTGAACATAGAGTTCCGCGTTGACCGTTTGGTTCCGTTCAAGCAATTCGTAATGGATAATCCCTTCCCAGTCCCACCATACGCACAACATCGTTTTATGCGGATGAAGATCTTGTTCCACGCGCGGTTTCGCTTGTTTACCGGGGCTAAGCCATTCCTTACGCTGCTTCATAATAATGTACAGGCACCATTTTTCGTTGCCAGTAACAATTCGGTAAAGAAATCGTTGCTTGTATCCATGAGTTGAGCGGTGACGAGCAAGCAAACCAGCGGAGATTGTGGCTCGTTGATTTTTGTTTTTGTCACTTAAAGCATGCGGAACCCATGCTCCATATTTCTGAACCTTTCCCATCGAGTGAGAGTTAGAGCTTCCAACGAACAAACAACGACAGAGTGGACGTACAGAGTGAACAATCGATGAAGACAAACATTAAGGACCGTTAGGCCAAACGAATTGTAATGAGTAACGCCTGGGAGAATATTTTTCAAGGAAATAGAATAATTAGAAGATAAGAAAATAGTAGAAGAAAAAATTCTGGATCCGAGATAAATGACATCCAACCCTCAGTGGTTAGAGCAGAGGACTCGCAGTCGTAGGGTCGTGGCTTCGATTCCCAGACTGGGCGTTGTGAGTGGTTATTGAGCGAAAACACCTAAACATATATATTCTTGCTGTTCTTTCTCTGATGACGGTCTAAGGAAACTAGAAACCAATCCTCACACGTTTTCTGTCTACCGAAAAATATATATGGCTCAGTGGTTAGAGCAGAGGACTCGCAGTCGTAGGGTCGTGGCTTCGATTCCCAGACTGGGCGTTGTGAGTGGTTATTGAGTGAAAACACCTAAACATATATATTCTTGCTGTTCTTTCTCTGATGACGATCTAAGGAAACTAGAAACCAATCCTCACTACACGTTTTCTGTCTACCGAAAAATATATATGGCTCAGTGGTTAGAGCAGAGGACTCGCAGTCGTAGGGTCGTGGCTTCGATTCCCAGGCTGGGCGTTGTGAGTGGTTATTGAGCGAAAACACCTAAATATATATATTCTTGCTGTTCTTTCTCTGATGACGGTCTAAGGAAACTAGAAACCAATCCTCACTACACGTTTTCTGTCTACAGAAAAATATAACTTATGGTGTAAACACTTTATTTTTCACAGCGTGATTAGAATTGCAGGTTTATTGAGAAAAGTATATTCTTCATTTTAATATGTATGTGTGGGTGTGCGCACGCACGTCCGCATATGCATATATGCATATATGTACGTGTAGGTGTGCATAAATACAAACACTTACATATATACATACACACACGCATACACACATTCGCATACACACACATACCTACATAGATACATACACAAACATTTTTACCTTTTCAAACGTTCTACTGGTGACAAACGACTTCCCCTTCCGGTGCCGAACTATACCTATCCCGGAACCTGAAAATAAAGCAATGACATTGATTCTTGTTTTATTTTTAGTTCTGATTTTCTTTGTGCTCTTCTCTTGGAGAAGGAATAAGATGTACTTCTTATTGAATACCTGGTCGCTTGAAATACTGTTAATGAAAATAAATGAAACTGAAGAGGTATGCAGCTACTGACACCTTAGAAATTATGTGGCTATTGATATAGAACAAAATACATATTAAATTAATCAGTCAAAATTTGCCTACGACAAAGAAATCAACGTGATTGTTGATGCATTATGCTAACAGTAAAAAGAACATTTAGTGGAAAGTCTACACGAATTCTATCAGCATAGAAGAAAGAAAAGAAATGTTAAATATATTTCTTTCAATTCTTGATAATGAGACTGTGAAGTTCTAGAAATTTCGGATATGGATTTAGGATTTGCACTCTTGCAACCCAAGAGCAAAAACCTAATATGAAAATATGAAAAATACAAAGAAAAATGAAGCACACACGCTCACACACACACACACACACACACGCTCTCTCTCTCTCTCTCACACACACACACAACACACACACACACACACACACACACACACACACAAACAACGCACACAGAGGCATACACACTTGCACACGCACACACACATATGTATGCGCATATATGTACGCACACACATATATGTACGTTCAAACACATGTATATATATATATACACACACATATATATACACATACATATATATATATACGTACATACATGTGTGTGAGTGTGTGTGTGTGCGTGTGTGGTGTGTGTGTGTGTGTGTGTAGAAACACGTACTGAGACATACACACTTGCAAACATCTTGATATAGAAAAGGAACACCTGTAAACTTTGATTTATTACAAAAGAAAAAACTTACAGAAATCACTACAGAAATGAAATTAATATGGTCATGTTATTTTATTGAATTTTATAGAATTTTATTGAATTTTATTGAAAAAAAATATCTTGTTTCATCGTCGTTCCTTTTTTTTCTTCAGTTTCAATTCATTTATTTTTCATTTAAGTACATATTTCATTTCTGTGTTTTATTGGGATTTATTTAATGTAATTAAATAGTTCATGAAACTATATTTGGTATGGCGGTTCCCTTTCCAAAAAGCGATAACCATCATCACATGACGTATTGATGGTTATAGCTTCAGGGCCGGCACAAAGAAATGAAACGGAAAGCGAGATGTTTCATTACCTATTGAACAACAGGGTTCAGAAAAACCGAATCTGGCGTCGAGCCAACGAATGAACAACTAGACTTAAACTGATTTACTAGATGCAACAACCAAATCTCCCTCAAATCACGCTTTACTGTTTTAAAAGAGGGTAAATTGAATAGCTTTGTAGTACACACAATGTTTCGGTGTACAACAAAAAGATGAAATTGTCCTAGCGGAAAGTGCTGTTTGATTTTAGGCAAAACAGCAACATCAAAAGGATCCGGTAGTGGTCCAACAAGGGAATATCGATAAGCAGCCAAATGTCCTGCTATGACCATCCCATCTGGTTTTCTTTTGGAAAAAAAAACATGGGATGGTCTGTGCAAGAATGCCTTCGGTTGTAGGTTTGTTTGACTTCAGCCTAAACAACAACTACAAAATCAACAATAACAACAGATGTGGCAATAACAACATCAACTGATGAGGTTTAATGATGGCTCTGAGGTCAAGAGATAAGAAAAGGCTCACAAAACTAGCTTTTTAGTGACAGGAAGTAGTTTGACACTTCTCACTGTAAATGTTCATTGCAAGCATCCGGAAAGAATGTTTAAGGAAACACTCCATTAAATGCTGTTACATGGATGAATCCGGATTTGTTGAAGAGTTGCTGTTCCAAACAACACATTCACTGCAATAACAAAACAACAGCATTGTTATTATTATTAACCTAAAAAAAAAAGCTGCGTGCTTTCAGAATCATCAGCACGCCGAGCATAATGCATAGTGGCATTTCATCCGTCTTTACGTTCCGAGTTCAAATCCCACCGAGGTCAACTATGCTTGTCTTCCTTTTAGGATCGATAAAATAAGTCCCAGTTAAGCAATGGGGGTCGACGTACATGACTAGTCCCCTCCCCCAAAATTCCGGGCCTTGTGCCTTCAGTAGAAATAATGAGTATTATTATTAACCTAAAAAACGAGCGAGCTGGTAGAATCATTAGCACGCCGGATGGAAAGCTTGTGGTATTTTGCCTGTCGCTACGTTTTGAGTTCAAATTCCACCGAGGTCGACTTAGCCTTTCATCTTTGCGGCATCGATAAAATAAGTGCCAGTTAAGCAATGGGGTCGACGCAATCGACTCCTCCCCCACTTCCCTCGAAATTTCTGGCCTTGTGCCAAAATTTGTATCCATCTTTAGCAATTCATAGAACTGTACAAAGCAAGGGAAATTTCTTTTACAAAATGCTATTTGTTTTGGTTAATCATATTTCCTTCTTCCATGTGGTTATCGTAGATGACTGCGTAGTCAAATGAGAAAAGATAATAAATATAGCGAAATTTTGCAGTTGATAGCACAGTAA
>NW_021834831.1:17500-27500 GCF_006345805.1 Octopus sinensis
TGTATGTTTGTACGCGTGGTTTCGTGTCTGTGTTTTACCCCCACCATCGCTTAAAAACCGATGTTTGTGTGTTTACATCCCGTAACATAGCGGTTCGGCAAAAGAGACCGATAGAATAACTAGGCTTAGAAAGAATAAGTCCCCGGGGGCGATTTCTTCGATTAAAACCCTTTCGGGAGGTGTCCCAGCATGGTCACGGTTAAGTGACTGAAACAAGTAAAAGAACAAAAGAATAAAAGAATCTACCATTCTCGGCGAGTTCGAGACGAGCTGTCTTGCCTGGTCTGCGACATTCAGGTATTCTCTAACACTCGGCATTGTATAGGGAGCTTTCCTCGGACGCAAAATTTTTTCCCACGTGAGCTCCGGATCCTAGTAATGAATTTATTTGCATACAGCCGATCAGAGATCAACTTGGCCTTGTTGTCCAGTTAACAAACACACTCTACCGAGTAAACGCAAGACGATGAACGGTGTTGTAAGTCGACCGATCGCCAAGTTGTGACTGATTTTAGAAGGAGATTTTAGAAGGATTTTGTTAGGGTCCCATATGGAAAAGATCTGGATGGAGAAAATGTGGGTAGAGGGTGATGTGCTAGAAACCCTCTCCCCTTACTGTTTTACAAAGTAAACAGCAACACAAATAGCCACGCAGAGGCAGCTATGGTTGCAAGAAGAACAAGAAAAACAAGCATTACTGAAAGAGAACAGTAGCAATGTCATTCCTTGCCCAAGCGACTTTATCTTATCGCCCTTCACTTGTTATGCGCTCATAAATTAGTTTGATAGTTGAGCTTTGATTGGCTGTATGCAAATGATTTCATAACTGGGGTCCGGAACTCTCGTGGGGGAAAAAATTGGCTCACCGGACGCTATAACGCAGCAAATTTGATGTATAAACAAAACACACACTTTGCATGTACGGCGACCAATAATGCTTACATTGCTAGAGTGAGGTCTTAGTTCGCAATTTGATATGTACACCATAGTTATCAACTTGTAAAGTTCTGTAATGCTGAGCTCTAGACTACGTTCCAATCCTTAAACTGAGCTATCTGGAGAAGCAAATTTCTCTGCAATCTCGTTCGTAAAACTAAGCTATAACGCACATACACACAGCGAGAAAGAGAGTGGTAAGTGTACAAATAAGAGAAAACAGAAGTCAGTACATAAAGTAGTATACAATTCTATTATTTTATTTATAGCTAGCTATAAAACCAGCTCATTGACTGAAGGCCCCAGGACACTTATCAAACACCTCTTGACCCCTGACTCACTGATATTGTTTCACTTATAGCTTTGCGCCTATAAATAAAATAATATCAATCTGTATATGTGTACATATGCTCGTACATATACACTCATACTTACACGCACCTGTAGGTCCACCGAAACACACTGAGATAAGGAGGCCTTCATGTAGTCCCCAAATTGGCTAGAAATAGTAGTCAAATTTCCTTCAACAAACACATTATTGCTTTAAAAGAAGGATACATTATTTTCTTTTTGATCTTTCATCCTTCAGTTGTTTCAGTCATTGGTCTGCGACCACGCTGGGGCATCAGCTTGAAGATTTTTTTTTCGAACGAATCGACCCCAGTACATATTTTCTAAAAGCTTGGTACTTATACGATCGGTGTCTTTTGCTAAACTGCTACGTTAGGTGGACGTAAACAAACCAAGTGGTGGTGGAGACTCAAAGACACACATAAACACACTCACATACACACACTCACACACACACACTCACACACACACCACACACTCACACATGTATGTGTATATATATGTGTGTGTGTGTTAGCATGTGTTTATACACACACAACACAAACAGCCATATGTATAAATTAAAACAAGGATTCAAAATCCTTTTGAAGGGATGTTGGCAACCAAGTTCCCCGGTTTTATCCAGTTTATCAGTGAAAAAAACCAAAGATGTTAGTTTCGCATTCATAGACATGGATATATTACCATTTTTGTATGAGAAAAATAAAACGGACAAATTGAAATATAGACATTAATTTATCAGAACATAATATTAGGTTGTCCCAAAAGTTCGTAAACACTTGCGAAAATTGAATTTTTACTCGCCAAGTACTAACAAAAACAACAAAAATTATTCCTCAAAATAAAGACCATTATTTTCCAAGACTTTCTACGAACTTTTGGGACAACCTTATATATTGGTTGCTGAAAGGCACATAACTGAGTCTAACAAGGGTTAAACAACGCATTGGAATGTAGATCCTTTCTATCAAATTCTTCCCCTGACGAAATGCCCAATTAAAGATATTAAAAAAAAAAAATTCAATTTGATTTCTAAAGTTGAATTAGTTGGGCATGGTATAGGTACAATGGATTTGATAGTGTTCAGAATTGAATGTGTTCTCATAAATTAATGTCTATATATCAGTTTCTCTGGGTTTCTTTTTTTTTGTTCTCATGCAAAAATGATATATATATAAGGCGAGCTGGCAGAAACGTTAGCACGCTGGGCGAAATGCTTAGCGGTATTTCGTCTGCCGTTACGTTCTGAGTTCAAATTCCGCCTAGGTCGACTTTGCCTTTCGTCCCTTCGGGGTCGATAAATTAAGTACCAGTTACGCACTAGGGTATATGTAATCAACTTAATCTCTTTGTCTGTCCTTGCTTGTCCCCTTGTGTTTGGCCCCTTGTGGGCAATAAAGACATAAAAATGAGATATATAGTATATAAGGTTTTCAAAAATATTTCATCGTTCTCGATACAATCAAGGAGATCTCGTGCAAATGAAACCCGAGTGTCTTTTTGGTCAGCTCAAAGCAATTTTGGCTCAAACTTAGCAGACACACGTCTCATCCCCATATCTTCAGTGATAATAGACTGAACTGAGCCGTAACTAATCAGCACGTCCTCTGATATCTCACGGATGGTTATTCGATGATTTCTCCTCGCATCTGCACGCACATCTGCGATATTTTTCCCAGTCCTGCCGGTTCCGGGTCTCCCACAACGTTCGTCAATATCGACATTTTTTCGGCCATCTTGGAAACGTCTGAACCACTCGTACACTTGTGTGCGGCTCATACACTCCTCTCCATACACTTTCTGTAACTTTGCGTAGGCCTCTGAGCAAGTATCGCCATGAAAACTTTCTCTGTCATGGTCAATACGACGATCACACGCTACACACCTTCCTTCCAAACAGTGCTGTAAAAAGCGGAAGTGAGCTACAACGCTAAAACTTAGTGCTCATGCACAAGGTGACAAATTACAAACACCATACCTTTGTAATTCTAACGTCTTTTTAGCTTTTTTTTTTCCTTTCCTTAATTTTTGCTACCGACGAAAAGTTTTTGACAACCCAGATTCTTAAAATGAATTTATTGTCTTCCTGTATGAAACGATCATATACCTACATGGATAAAAATAATTTCAATCCATATTAACATCTAATCTCTTCCATTTACATAAAATATGATTGAATTTGTTGAATTTTGTTTCATAAGTTAAATCATATACTTAATATACTTATATAACTTTTCATATCTATGCTAATTTACACCAGTAAATTAATGTAAAGTATGAAGAAACAACGTTAGAAATCTTTTGGAAACTACTCCAGTTAAAGGACGAATTCACATTCAACCCTTTTAAAAATATATATATCTACGGATATATATATATATATTGTCTTACGCCCAAAAAAGCCGACCCATGGAATAACAACGCACCACACACCTTGTGAATGTTCGATATACAGTATATACATGTATGTATGTATGTATGTATGTATGTATGTATGTATGCATGTATGTATGTATATATATAGAGAGAGAGAGAGGGGAGAAAGAGAGAGAGAAAGTGAGAGAGAGAGAGATACAATTGTATAGAATATAATTATACTTAAGGGGCACAGAAATTACCATGCCTATATGCTGAAAATAGACGTCAAATACGTCCAAACACTAGATATTCACACAGATTGAAAGCGGGAAAGCCAACTGACTAAAAATCCATAAAATAATTCAGATAGTCTTGGATTGATCAATTTCTGGATTAGTTTGGTAACTTTTCTTTCATCAGGAAAACATTTTGAACGAATCCAGATATTGATCAATCCAAGACTATCTGAATTATTTTATGGATTTTTAGACAGTCTGCCTTCCAGCTTTCAACATATGTATACCGTAAATCCTTAAGTATTGTCCGCCCTTGAGTATAATACGCAGGGGATTTTTAGGGGGCTGTACCTCTGAAAAACCTTGTATAATACGCACTCCTTCTCTAACTTGAGTCGTGTGTAATTATGCCAGTAGCACCTAGTCGAACAAACACTTCCGCGCATGCATAATACAATAATGGTGATGTTCTTAACTGTTATATGGGAATGTAAATATGTTTGCAAATTGTTTTTGTTACATGTTATTCTGTGTTCTAAATACTTTTATTTGCTTATTGCAAGTTATGGATGATTCTTTTATGATTTCATTGATTTCAGGCTTAGTTTAAGGTATTTTCACGCCCGACATCACAAAATGCGTCTGAATAAACATTGCCAACAGCAAATAGAGACTCGGACATTGCTTAGAAAATATTTTTCATCTTTAACCTCGTATATAGTACATACTAGGGATTTTGACCTTTAAATTTTTGGGGGAAAAATGCGGATTATACTCGAGGATTTACGGTATGTGGAGTGAATATCTGCAGTGGTTGGACGTCTATCTTCAGCATATATCTATGGTAGCTTCTGTGCTCCTAAGTATAATTGTATCCTATACAATTATGTATCTCTATTCTTTTGTTTCAGTCATTTGACTATGGCCATGCTGGAGCACCGCCTTAATTGAAAGAAATCGAGCCCAGGACTTATACTTTGTAGCCTGGTGCTTATTCTATCGGTCTCTTTTGCCGAACCGCTAAGTTATGTATGTATTCCACCTAAAAGGTTTTTTTTATATGCTGGCCACTGATAAAATTATTTAATTTTAATGATTTTATCTTTTATGTTTATTTATATATGAGTGGCTGTGTGGTAAGAAGCTTGCTTCCCAACCATATGGTTCCGGGTTCAGTCCCACTTCTACTATAGCCTCGGGCCGACCAAAGTCTTGTGAGTCGATTTAGTAGACAGAAACTGAAAGAAGCCCGTCATATATATATATATATATATATATATATAAGTTCAGTAAAGATTTAGATTCAGTTGAATATGGTACTTAAGTTAAAGGCAGCAGAATTTGGCATGGTATTATCCATATAATTCAAAATGGGGTGATTACAATCAAAATAAGCAGCAAGGATATCCAGATGAATGTTGTTGATGAAACTTGTTCTTTGTCTACCTACTTGCCCTCTTTGTGATTTTGGTTAATAGAATAACTATACAAATGAATACTTTAAATTTAACTAAATTCTAAATGTTTATGCAGCTGAAGATTGCTCTACATTTTAAAACTGATGTAATATTTGCATTGTTCAATTAAATGGAGTCGCATGAAACGATAGTACTGCATTACCTCTGGATATCCTTGTTGCTTATTTTGATAATATATATATATATATATTTATATATATGTATTTTTGTGTTTGTGTTTGCCCCCCCACCCCACACACACGCACTTTCGCTTGACAACCGATATTGGTGTGTTTACATCACCGTAACTTAGCGGACAGAATAAGTACTTGGAGACCAATAGAATAAGTACTAGGCTTACAAAAAAAAAAAAAAAGAATCCTAGGGTCGATGTGTTCGATTAAAGATGGTACCCCAGCATGCCAGCAGTCAAGTAACTGAAACAAGTAAAAGAATAAAATATATATATATATATTTATATATTATCAGTAAATCATAAATCCGAAAAAAAAGCACACTCTAAGTTATAGAGTAGTAGAGCATATAGATAAAGATCTCTCACTCTCTCTCACTCTCTCTCTCTCTTTCTCTCTCTCTCTCTCCACACATACACGCGAAGTGCATTCCAGAAGTTTTTAGAATATTTTTTCGGACAGGCATTATAAATGTCATAGATTACTGTAATTTCAGTCTATCATTACTATGCATCTAAAGAGCTGACCTGCTAACTTTTGTTATCCCAGTTGTTAGGAGACGGCTGCAAACAACACTTTGAAGCCACTCTACAAAACATTACTTATCACAGCTGACTAGTTTTCAGAATGCAGTCGAGACTGGCAGCGAACTGGCAGAAACGTTAGCACGCCGGGCGAAATGCGTAGCCGTATTTCGTCTGCCGTTACGTTCTGAGTTCAAATTCCGCCGAGGTCGACTTTGCCTTTCATCCTTTCGGGGTCGATAAATTAAGTACCAGTTACGCACTGGGGTCGATGTAATCGACCTAATCCGTTTGTCTGTCCTTGTTTGTACCCTCTGTGTGTAGCCCCTTGTGGGTAGTAAAGAAATAGGTATTTCGTTTGCCACTACGTTCTGAGTTCAAATTCCGCCGAGGTCGACTTTGCCTTTCATCCTTTCGGGGTCGATAAATTAAGTACCAGTTACGCACTGGAGTCGATGTAATCGACCTAATCCGTTTGTCTATCCTCGTTTGTCCCCTCTGTGTGTAGCCCCTTGTGGGTAGTAAAGAAATAGGTATTTCGTTTGCCACTACGTTCTGAGTTCAAATTCCGCCGAGGTCGACTTTGCCTTTCATCCTTTCGGGGTCGATAAATTAAGTAACAGTTACGCACTGGGGTCGATGTAATCGACTTAATCCGTTTGTCTGTCCTTGTTTGTCCGCTCTATGTGTAGCCCCTTGTGGGCAGTAAAGAAATAAGAATGCAGTCGAGACGTGAAATAATATGGAAGCTCGCTATGCAATAAAATTTTCGTGTTACATTAGACAAAAACGCTACAGAAACTTAAAAAGTGCTCTGGTCTGTTTATGGATTAACTTGTATGAGCCGTACGTTTTTCGCAGGCACTTGAGGTGAGACAGAGATGGACATCAAAATTGTCTCTCACCCTCCCTACTGTCCAGACTTTTCTCCCTGTGACTTCTAGTTTTTCTCAAGGGTCGTCTCATCAGAATAAGGGACCTCCTAAGCAAATCAATGAGCACTATATTGGTAATTTATTGATACAGCAAGCTACATCAAATGCAGATCAAAACTGGGGCCCAAGACCTGTGAGAAGATCCCTGGCAAACTGCCCAGTGTGCTTATGTCTAAAGACAGCCGTGCTCAGGATCATCACCACGGTTAGCAAGAAGGCACTCTCAGCAAGCTGGCAGAAACGTTAGCACGCCGGGCAAAATACGTAGCCGCATTTCGTCTGTCGTTACGTTGTGAGTTCAATTTCCGCCAAGGTCGACTTTGCCTTTCATCCTTTCGGGGTCGATAAATTAAGTACCAGTCACGCACTGGGGTCGATGTAATCGACTTAATACCTATGTCTGTCCTTGTTTGTCCCCTCTATGTTTAGCCCCTTGTGGGTAATAAAGAAATAGGTATTTTTTCTGCCGTTACGTTCTGAGTTCAAATTCCGCCGAGGTCGACTTTGCATGTCATCCTTTCGAGATCGATAAATTAAGTACCAGTTACGCACTGGGGTCAATGTTTAGCCCCTTGTGGGCAATAAAGAAATAAGAAGGCACCCTCATATCGTTAGTGAAACCGATATGTTTTGATCCATCCGTTTTTCTCTGTCCACAATTCCGGAGAGGGCCGTAGAAGCAGGATCCTCAGGCCCCTTCTCCATAAGGCTCTTTGAGTACCAACCGTTATTACACTTTCCAGTTGAATTCCCAAGCGTGACCAATTGAGACTTTGGATATTATCCAGTCATTCCGTTCTTGGTCTCTTCCTGGTTCTCCTACCGGTTGGTTCAGCTTGGAGAATCCGTCTTGCTATTCTTTTCCTGCAATGTTCTAATTCCATGTGCGTTGTACCAGAACTGTAACCTTTCAATGAGGAGAAATAACTGCTTGATATGGGAGACTCTAGGATCACTGGGCTACGTGCCCTGTCGTGTAACTTAAGTTCGGAGACTCTTCAGAGGAACCCTGATTTTGGCTGCTTGCATATATGATCGTATTCTTTCGGTCATCACAAAACATTCACAACCATAGCTAGGGCCGGCCCGTTGCCAGACTTTGGTGCCCGGGGTGCTTCAGAATATTCTAAGTAAGCACTGACTTGTATTCCAGGAAGATTTTTGTAAACGGAATTTTCTACATCTGAGGGTACACCATTGAATAGTGAAGGGGGAAGTACCGTCCAGTGAACCCACTTAGCAGCGGGCATAATTTAAGAAGAAAAGTAAGTCAAACTCCAAGGAACATACTGCGGGAAGATTTTTGTAAACGGTATAGTCCAAATCTGAGGGTGCACCATTGAAATAAGGAGGAGGGCACTGCTTTTCAGAGCATTCCCTTAGCGACGGGCATGGTTTAAGTAGAAAAGTTAGTCAGACTTCAAGAAACGTACTGCATGAAGACAGTTCTAACTGTATTTTCTAAATCTGAGGGTGCAATATTGAATAGTGAGAGGTAAGTGCCTTCCAGTGCATTCCCTTACCGACGGGCATATAGGTGAGGACAGACGCAAAAGCCAAATTGTAGTCATATTTTCAAAATAACGAAATCCAAAAAATGGAAACAAGATGTTACAAGTTCAAGATTTAAACTTAGAGATACCCTCGACTATATAAAACTTGGCGACACCCAGTTTAAAAAAATCACCCCAGGTTTCGAAGAAATTGTAATTATATATGCCTTTTAATTACTTTGAGACTTCCCTGGCTTGTCAGCTTTAAATGGTTGCGAGTTAAAATTTTACCTAAATCCAACGCTGGGTGGTTGGTCTTAAACTCAATTACGGATGAAATAGCAGCCAAATCTCCTTTCAGCAACATTATATACTATATAAAAGATGCTAAGAGCTGATGATGTAGTCCCGGATATATTATAATCACGCACGCACAACCCCCCCTATATATGCACACATACACACACACACACACACACACATATATATAGCTATATATCTTTATACATAAATGTGTGTGTGTGTATATATATATATATAATTATACACGCACAGAGAGAGAAGGGGAGGGAGCGAGAGAGAGAGAAAGACAGAGAGAGAGATATAAACACGCAAGTACACGAAGGTGCACACACACACACACACACACACACACACACACACATGCATACACACCTAAGCAACTAATGCCACATATAGAAATACACACGCACAAACACAGAAACACATAAATATTCATATTCACGGATGCATTCACTTAAGTACATTCACGCATACATATAAACACACACACACACGTTATTTTTTTTAGAAAGTGTAATAAATATATAGTTTTGTAGTGTTGTAGTGGTAGAGTAGGCTGGCGTTGAGGAGTGAATTATTGTCGAAGTAAAGACATGGGGAAATATGGAGGGAAAGAGAAGCATTTAGAGTGAACAACGAAGAGGAAGAGAAAAAAGAAAGAGTCTGAGAGAGGAGGGAAAGCTTAAGAGGAAAGGAATAGAGACAGGAAACACATACGTTTGGAGAGAGAAGGAGGAAGGAGAGAGAAAGGGACAGAGATAAATGAAAGAAGAAAATAGGGTGAACAATGACAAAGGAAGACTAAGAGAGATATTGAATTACACATAGTGGGGAAGAGAGAGAAAGAGTGAGAGAGTAAACGCGTGAGAGAGAGTGTGTGAGAATAGAGAGAGTGTGGAGAGAGTGAGGGAGGGAGACAGGGTAGAGTGATAAAGAGTGGAGAGAGAGAGGGAGACAGAGTAGAGAGATAGAGCGTGGAGAGAGAGAGAGATGGGGAGGGAGACAGAGTAGAGAGAGTGTAGAGAGAGAGGGAGACAGAGCAGAGAGATAGAGAGTGGAGAGGGAGAGAGATGGAGATAGGGTAGAGAGATAAAGAGTGGAGAGAGAGAGAGAGAGAAAGAGAGAGAGAGAGAATGAGAGAGAGAGAGAGAAAGAGAGAGTGAGGGGAGAGCGAGAAACAGACAAACAGATTGGCAGACAGACAAGAAAGACA
>NW_021834831.1:32500-45531 GCF_006345805.1 Octopus sinensis
TCCCCCCAACATCGCTTGACAACCGATGCTGGTGTGTTTATGCCCCCGTAACTTCGCGGTTCGGCAAAACAGACCAATAGAATAAGTACTAGGCTGACAAAGAATAAGTCCTGGGGTCGTCGACTAAAGGCGGTGCTCCAGCATGGCCACAGTCAAATGACTGAAACAAGTAAAAGAGTAAAAGAGTAAACCAATTGATATGCATGTTCAAAAGGACTATGGAAGAACAAACTGATATACCACATTGGCTTGCTACAGCAAGGACAAGTCTCGTTGCCAAAAATGAAATCATCGAGATGGCAGGAAGCTACAGGCCCGTTACTTGCCTAAGCATTATGTACAAGCCGTACACAAGTAGCCTCAACCAATTCCTTCACGAGGAATCGAACAACATTGTGACTTATGAACAGGCTGGTGGAAAGAAGGGAGTGTGGGGATGTGCCGAACAACTTTTAATAAAAGAAAACTGTACTGTCTGAAGTTAGAAAACAACGCAGAAACCTTGTGACAGTATGGCTTGTCTATATGAAGGCATTCGACTCTATTTGTCATTCATGGCTGTTGGAGTGCCAACATCTGGCAAAGGGACCTCCTTCTTTAATTGCTGCAAAAGAGAGACTCACAAAGACATGGACAACTATTCTTACCCTTACTACTGAGAAAAGAATAATTGTTTCTGATAGTATAAGCATTACAAAGGGAATATTCCATTATCGTTCCTACTGCAGAAAACAAATGGTTACATGCTAGGATCTTCAACTGCCAGAAATATCAATGTAACTCATAATTTCTTTGTAGACGACCTGAAGATTTATGCTAAAAGTGTTAAGAATGCCAAAAAAACAACTGGAATTATTAACATTTTCAACTAATATAGGCATGGAATTTGGCCAAAAGGAATGTTCATATTTGGTTATAGAACGAGGAAAATTAGTCCCTCGAACTCAATACCTATGCATCAACGGTCTTTCTATCTCCCCCATTCCTCACAAAAAATGTTACAAGTACCTAGGCATAGACGAAAATGTATCATATGAAGGCACTGTGAATAAAAATAGAATGACCCGATAATATTACACCAGACTCAGGAAAATATGGCAGTTGGAACTCTCCTCTTACAACAAAACAATATTCCACAATGCATTTACAGTACCAGGGCTCAAACCAACATTTGGGATACTTGATTGATCTGTAGAGGAAATCCACTCGATAGATATAAAACCCCACAAAATCCTGACAATAACTGAGAACATCCACAGAAACAGTGATGTTGACAGGCTCTACCTAAGAAGAAATGAAGGTGGTAGAGGCCTGATAATCAGTGCAGACGGCATTCGAACGCCGTATGGTATCACTCAGGCAGCACCTGCTAAACAACAACAGCAAAAATAAATATTAATGCAGTGCTGAAAAGCGAAGTGAGCAACATTGTACGCGTTGGCAGTGAACGCCTCAAGCAACATTCTCTTCCTAATGATCTCCTATACAGCCCCCAAACAGCTGGGCTCTCTTACCTCAGAGAAGACCTGGATGGAAAGCACTCAGCGTACAAAAAAAAAATGTTTATGCATGGTTATGCTGCCCGGAAGCTTGAAGGTGACAGTAGAATTGACACGAAGCGCAGCCTCTCTTGGACACAAGACCACTACATCACATCACATTTTGAAGGCTATGCGTTTGCAATCCAAGAACAAGAGATTGCCACAAAGTACCTGGAGAGCAAGCGAGAAAGTGACGCTCTTGTAATCCCAAGTGGCAACCACATGTGTAGGCTATATCTTGTTTTCGTGGAAGACATTACGCTTGTGATTAGCAGCTGTCCTAAAATGTCTTCACGGTACCATCTCTCAATGTGGTACGATGTAGTTGCTAAAACAATTTACAATGCCATCTGCAATAAAGACTGTCCTGAAATTAACTTAGAAAATCCCTCTGCTATGGAATACATTCATGACCAACCAACTCAAGGAATTCTGGTGGAATATTTGCGTCAAAACTTCTGTCAAATGTAAGCGTAACAAGCCGGATATTGTTGTTTGGGACTAGGGGCAATGGTATATACCACACATACATACATACATACATACATACATACATACATACATACATACATACATACATACATACATACCGGATGTTAACATAAAGCTGAAGATCAGTGAAAAAGAGAATATTTACGCTGAACTATTGAAAAATATGCAGTTACTCTATCCAGATTACAAGTTCAGGTTCATACCTGTAATTATTGGGGTCCTGGGATACGTAACACACTGCTTAAATACCAATCTTGAGAAATTAAGTTTCTCAAAACCAGAAAGGAGAAAGCTAATTCGAAGACTACAGATCCAATCCATCACTAGAACTGTAAAAATTTGTAAAACTTCCCAGAAGTTTATCATTTAAATGTATATGAGCATGTCTTGATATGCAACTATATGCATGAGAATACATGCATAAGTAAAACATAGAAATTTGCAGATATACATACATACATACAAGTAATAATGCCCTGTTGTTGATGTTAAAATTCTAATGAAGGAGCCTTGGATCTAGGTTAGAAACTGGCTCTTTCTCTATTCGCAAGAAATCTTGAAATAAAACTGGACAATGACATACATGCATACATACATGTGTGTGTGTGTGCGCGTGTTTGTGTGTGAGCGCTCCCGCGCGCGTAACGCACTGTTCCGTGTTGGTAAGATCAACAACAAAGTCCTCCATCTGGTGAGAGATAAATATGATTTAACAGACATGTTTTTATGCGCTACTATTCTCTCATTCTATTTTTTTTTAGTTCTTTTTGATATGTCATTTGTGCCTGATGAATATGTTAAGCTATTTCTCAACATATGAAGCTATAAGTAGCACATAAAAACATATATAGTGTCTATCGTAAGTGTTTTAGTGTGTGTGTGTACGTGCGTGCGTGTGTGTGTACGTGCGTGTGTGCGTGCGTGTGTGTGTGTGCGTGCGTATGTGTGTGTGTGGCTGGGGTACCTTTGTATCAATGCCTATCCCCCATAACCACTAGTCAACCGGTGTTGCTGTGTTTACGTCCCCTAACTTAGCGTTTCGACAAAAGTAGGCGATAGAATAAGTAGCAGGCTTTTTAAAATATTTAGTATTGGGGGGGGGGCATCGATTCGTTCGACTAAAATTCATCGAGGTGGTGGTGCTCCAGCATGGCCATAGTCAAAATAACCGAAGCAAGTAAAAAGAAAAACGACAACTTGAATATTGCCTGGGATTGATATCCTCGTTGACAGCTCACAAGTGCGTTATTGTAGCCATGTCGTTGGGAAGCAAATATCTCGGGTCCAAGTGGAACTTGTGCTTTCGGTACTCAGTGATCGCATCCTTCACGCCGCTACATTCTCGAATTATCTCATCTTGAATGTGTTTTCGTAATGATATTCCAAGCATAGATCTTATTAGAGACAGAGCAATGTAGATTATTGATTACCCTTCAAAAAATTAGCTTTTATTCTTTATATGAGAGTTAATTCCTTCCGTTTAAATGGCGCACTAGGTCAAGAGGGTACATGACTTCAGACATTCTTAGGTGATATGCAACCAAACCGTTAGGTAATCAGCCATACATCACGACCGAGCCACAGTAGTTTCATGTGATCAGTCTTCTAAGCAGGCAAGTCAAGATGCAGTCATCGCGTAGTGCAATCTTCTAGATTGCGTCTTAGCCAATCGATGTTTTGTCCTCTTCGTAGTACCCCACGTCTCAATTGTTTATAACGTCGCAGATATACGTACATGAATAAATTCTAAACAATAACCCAACCCCAAATTTAATCAATAAAACGGTCGTGAGCTCTTACGTAGTCAGAGTCAAGCGAAAACCCTTCGTAGTATGATGCCAAAAAAATATAATTACATGGAATTATTTTGATTGTAAGCTTTTCGCAAAAATTAGACCGCTAAAGGGTACTACTTCATACTAGTAAATGAGGAAACCGTAAGCCGAAATTTTGGTGATTATACTCATTATCTGTGTGTGTGAGAATGTGTGCGTGTGTATGTGTATGTGTGTGTGTGTGTGTCTGTGTGTCTGTCTGTGCGTGCGCGCGCATTCAGTATAATTACACGAAACAGCAAGGATCAAAATAGCTAAGTCAAATGAATCTACACGCACATTCACATGTAAATAAATATACATAAATATGTGTATATATATATTATATATATATATATATATATATATATATATATATATATATATATAATATATATATGGTTCTGTCCAAGTGTCGAAACAGCAGTGATAACCGTGTGGCAGCCGATCATGGGAATATATTTGTTATGCTTAATTGTGGATTTATTTTATATCTTAATCTCGGTATTTTGAGTTGTCTTTCATTCTTGTAAAGCGGGAAGTGTTTGTGGTTTCATAGTTTGTGAAGAGATCACATACATTGGTATAGTTTGGTTTTCTTCATATGTAATCTAATTAGGATTTAATGATGATTAGATATTTATGTCTAAGTCTTCGGAGGTTCTGTTACACACACAAATATATGAAGTGGTATATCAAAATCTGGGTGTGTATGTGTGTGTGTGTGTGTGTGTGTGTGTGTGTATGTGTGCGTAATATTATTTGGAATCACTATATTTAGGAAATATCAACAGTAGCATTTCTTCGTGTAATTCGTGCAATGTTCTTTTTGTATACTGCCCATGGAAATAAGATTAAATTTGTGAAAAAGTACTTATTTTAAAAACCAAACTATAAATATATTATCCGGACATAAATTGAATGTTCCTGCGGTATTACCGACGTACATTATACGTAGATACATTCCTGTCATCACGAGACGTAAAGTAGCTATGAAGAAGATTATTGCTTCTTTATACGCGTATTCTATCTAAATGCAAAATAAGTGTATATAAACAGCAAGCTGTAAAACTTGAAAAAACGCTGAAATACATGCCTCTTTATAGTGAAAATTAATTGATCATCATAATTTCAAAATTAAATTTAGGAAGGGGATATTATATTAGTGATAGGAGAGATTGTTTTTCAAATGTAATATCAATATTTTTCTGTGCACCGTTTAGAAAAGGGCCTCATAAAATAGAATAACCTGAATATTAAAGCGTTATTATCAAATAATGAAATGGAAAATATATAAAATTTGCATATAACTATTTCAACTAATACATATATATACATGTACATGCAAACGTACATACAAATATTTGTGTATATGTATATATGTGTGTATGTGTGTGTTTCTGTGTGTGTGTATGTGTTTCTCTGTGTGTGTGTGTGTGTGTGTGTGTGTGTTTCCGTGTGTGTGTTTCTGTGTGTGTGTGTGTGTGTGTGTGTGTGCATACATGCAAGCGCGCGCACACACATATGCGTATATATCTTTTATCCTTTACTTCTTTCAGTCGTTAGACTACGGCCATGCTGGGGCACCGCAGTGAAGAATTTTAGGTGAACGTATCGACCTCTAGTACCTACTTTGTAAACCTGGCACTTTTTCCTTTGGCGAACCGCTAGGTTTAAAGGGTGTAAACCACACCAACACCGGTTCCAAGTAGGGTGCAAACACAAACACGCATGTATATATAATATATATCACCGTGATCACCGTGACCGACCAGGCTATCAGATGTTGCTTCACATCGCTGGTCACAATGCGCTTCGTATTGTTTTAGCCTTCAAATGACGCCACCCCGCTGGCTAAGCGAGCAGGCCATCAGAAGGAAGAGTGAGAAAAAGTTGTGGCGAAAGAGTGCAGCAGGGATCATCAATGTCTTTTATTCAGGATCTAGTCTGTACCAAATTCTGTTGGCACTCCAAATTAAAGCATATTATCTTTGATAGTTTGGTAAAAAAAAAAATTGACCTAAAATAAGGGTGTGTTTGGCTTGTAGGTAATTTTGAATTTATAATTAGGTCATGAATAGATAATGTGGAAATTTGAATATCATTTTATTTTCTTTATAGAATTAACATTGCTCTTGATGTCATATTTGTTTTGCCTGGGCTCTATTCCTACTGAGTGAGAGCATCTTCAATTTAGGGGTGTTTTCCTACGTCTGACGGGTTAGTCTTGCTTTAAGTATAAATGTAATTAATTGCCAACCACAAGAAAATGAAATGAAGAGTTGTTGTTTTACCTTTTATCTTTTACCTATTTCAGGCGGACTGCCGCCATTCTGGGGCCCTGCCTTAAAGAATTTTTAGTCGAATAAATCGACTCCAGTACTTATTTTTTTAAGGCTTGGTATTCATTCTGTTGGTTTCATCTACCAACGTTGAATTATTTATAATTATAGATCTGTTCGATTGTTGCTGATCAGGGATTAAACTACGACGACAACAACAACAACAACACAAGCTGTAATAATCCAGACTACTGCAAACAACCTAGTAATGGTCGTACTTCCATAAGCGGAGAGCTGGCAGAATCGTTAGCACGCTGGGTAAAATGCTAAGCGGCATTTCATTCGTCATTACGTTCTGAGTTCAAATTCCGCCGAGATCCACTTTCCTATTCATCATTTCAGAGTCGATAAAATAAGTACCAGTTAAGCACTCGACTATCGACTATCCCCCTTCCCCGAAATTGTTGGCCTTGTGTCAAAATATGAAACCAATATTCGTTCTTGTACTTGAAGTCAAACGGAAGGAATTAACTCTCATATAAAGAATAAAAGCTAATTTTTTGAAGGGTAATCAATAATCGACATTGCTCTGTCTCTAATAAGAATGATTGAGAGGAAAAATACCCGGGGACAACTCTGCAGAAACACAAATTGTAAAACTTAAAACATTATAAAGAGTTTCTGTCTGTTTCTTATTCAGGCAGCACCTGAAACATTTTCTTTCTTTTTTTCGCCCTACACCCGAGACGTGTAGGAGAAACTTGGTTTCACTTTAGGCTGTTTGTGAGGGGCACAGCACTCTTTCATATATACGAACAGTTTTACTTGAGATTTCTACAGTAGAGAAAAACTGAAATCTTCTTGAAGCTTCGAACTCGAAACTGGAGTCTGTGTGTTGCAGCTTTGCCAAGTCCTCTTGAGAGATCCTCGGGGATGTGGAACCTTGTAATTCTGGCTGAAGGTTTTATTTGCATGTTAACCCATGTTTCTTTGATGTGCGTGGGTGATTGTGCTTTCATGCTGTTGAAAAATACAAAGGAGGCTGTTGGAGAAGTTTCGCTAAACTGGAGACTGGGACCGAATTCTTACAATAGAATGAACTCTGCTAAAATATTCTCCAGGACCAAGTCGTAACGTTAAACCGACGATGGATTTGGGCAATCATCCCAAAATTCTGTCTGTCTACCAAATTTGTTCTACAGTGCAAATCCTCAAATTTGGGAGAAGGGGTTGGTCAATTATATTGACCTTAGTACTTAATTAGTACTTTATTTCAAGGAATTGAACTCAAAACGTAAAGAACTGTCAATAAATTCGGTGAAGCATTTCATCCAACTCTGCAACGGTTCAATGGATCTACTTCTGTTCTTTTCTTCTTTTTAATCAAAAGGTGAGAGACAAAAATATTTGGTTAGCTTTAAACTTAAAATGAAAAGTTATTTTCAATTATAGATTAATCAGAATGCAGTACCAACAACAGCAACTAGCACTCTGTCGTTTATGAGGACGAGGGTTCCAGTTGATCCGATCAGCGGAACAGCCTGCTCGTGCAAGTGGTTGAGCACTTGGTTCATTGAAGTAGGAGAAACTTGGTGCTACACATATCGGTTGTGTATGTATGACATCGAATCGATATGTAAAGGTTAAAGGAGAGAGAATGAGGATATTTGCTAGATCATTGGTTCTCGGCCGGCATCCACATGATCCTTGGTGTCCATATAAGATTTTGTTGTCAAAAATTTAGGCACAGGCATCTCTGTGTGGAAAGAATTTTGCTTCCCAAACACATGGTTCATGGTTCAGTCTCACTGCGCGGCACCTTGGGCAAGTGTCTTTTACTATAGCCTCGGGCCGACCAAAGCCTTGTCAGTGGATTTGGCTGACGGAAACGGAAAGAAACCCGTCGTATATATATACATATATATATATATATATATATATATATGTGTGTGTGTGTGTGTGTGTGTACCTATGTCTGCGTGCTTTTGTATTTGTGTTTGTCCCCTCATCACCGCTTGACTACCGGCGTTGGTGTTTATATCCCCGTAACGTAGCAGTTCGGCAAAAGACACCGATAAAATAAGTACTAAGCATACAAAGAATAAGTCTTGGAGTCGATTTCTTCGACTAAAAAAAACCTGCATGGCCTCAGTCAAATGACTGAAACAAGTAAAAGAATAAATAAATAAAAGAATAAATTGGTTACACTTCTGCAACATGCAAAATATTTTATCAATTTTTTATACAATTCCTAATAATATTTAGGAATAAAATTATAATATAGGATTATTTTAAACATCGAATGGTTTACATGGATTCTTCCAAGTACAATAGGAAAAAGGGGTCCAAAGGTAAAAGATGATTGAGAACCACTGAGTAAGAAGTAGCCTGTACTTTGCACTTTGTGCAATACACTACACTCAAAACATGTCTCAATAACTTTATCTTACTTAAGCATAATACAGATATCACACGCATTTCTCCCAAAGCAGACATCACATTTCTGTTAAGGCAAACATCACGTTTCTCTCTCGTAATTATCAAAGAAGACATTATATTTGTCTCTAGACGTAATCAAGGAAATCATCACATTTTTCTCCAAACAATTATTGTTGTATTAGTATTTAACAATTTGAGGAAGAACTAGAGAATACTTTAAAAAGTTTTGATGTCATTTAGTATAGAACATTCTAAGAAGAATGGTACCACAATTAGGTAGAGTTAGTTCAATTTGTTTAAATGGCGCACTAGGTCAAGAGGGTACATGACTTCAGACATTCTTAGGTGATATGCAACCAAACCGTTAGGTAACCGGCCATACATCACGAC
The DNA here is from genome assembly GCF_006345805.1 of Octopus sinensis. Taxonomy (NCBI): domain Eukaryota; kingdom Metazoa; phylum Mollusca; class Cephalopoda; order Octopoda; family Octopodidae; genus Octopus; species Octopus sinensis. The sequence goes on from NW_021834831.1 coordinate 41,459, forward strand.
TGAGCCACAGTAGTTTCATGTGATCAGTCTTCTAAGCAGGCAAGTCAAGATGCAGTCATCGCGTGGTGCAATCTTCTAGAATCTTCTTAAAAAGTCACCTTTGGCGCCAACGCGTTTTCGCAGAGTTTTAAGAGCGGCAGACTCGTTGACACGTCTTACCGCTTGCCAGGCAGAATGGTGAGGCAGCTGCGTGATGTGTCTCCATTTTTACTAAAGCCAGACTATCTAGGAAGACGGTTAAGATAGAAGGCAGATAGATGACAGGAATCTCCGTCGTCACGAATATAGCACAATTGTTTCCAATTACGTTGGGTCGGCCACATGTTGCTGTATCGGTAAGCTTGCAGTATGTCTCTCCAAATATGCAATTATTGCAGTGTAACTCTATATGCAATAATATAATCTTCTGCTAAATGCTTGCAGGTATTGTCACTTATTACTTCATGCAGTTCAAGAAACACATTTTCCTTCTTCAGTTCAACCAGCCATCACCAGAGACCACCCAACAAACACATGACATTATTTTTCCAAAGAGCAACTCTGACTGAGCACACTCTATGTCTAAAAACATTAGTCATGGTCTCTTCTCTTTTATTTTAGACATTTTATATCTGGGACTAAATTATCTGACCTCGCTAGTTTTTTTTTTTTTTAAAGATAGAGTGTATAATTTAAGAGAGATTCGGCTGTTATTTCTAGCAGAACAAGCCACCTCATAGTACGATTTAAAGTAAGTTGAAATGGAACGAACGAGAATGCTTGGAAAAATAGCTCACGCTTCGGTACTTCAGGAGTTCGTCGGCAGATAATACGGCAGTCACCAAGACATATTTAAATATTGATTTTTATTTTTTGAATATAAGCACAAGGCATCGAATTTAGCGGAGGAGGGACATATGACTACGTAATATTCATGACTTTTGGAAGTGGTGGTAGTGGTGGTGGTGGTGGTGATGGTGGTGGTGGTTGAATGGGGGGGGGGTAAGCATTGGAAATCAAAATTAAGTAGAATTGTTATAACCAGTGAGCGAAGAGTATTTTATGTGTAGACTATGGCACTCACAAGGCATGTCTAGTTATTAATATCCAAATACAGCATTAACAACTAGTGTGAAATTATAGTAGTGGCTGAGACACATACCATAGGAATGATGCTTCTATGTATAAAAGCAACGAAGTAACAAGTAACATTTCAGTGTATTGATGTGTATTTTATGGAAGGTTGAGGATACCATAAAATATTTCAGCAACAAGTCTATGAATATATTTGCTCTCTGAATCTCGTGTTACTCTCAAATATGCTAGCTCGTTCTCCTTCTTAATCGCCACCTTCACCAGTTTCTCTTTGTATATATATATAAGTGCATACAAGTATGTATATACTTTACGCACTTGCATACACATCTTACATACAAAAAAAAAAAACACACTCACACACACATAAATACATGTGTGTAAAATATCTATCTGTTTTACTATCAAACTCTCTCTCTCTCTCTCTCTCTCTATATATATATATATATATATATGTTTACATATTGGCATACATATACATACATAGATGCGTGCATGTATGTAGGTATGTATATATGTATGTATTTATGTATGTATTTATGTATGTATGCACGCATGCATGCATGCATACATACATACATATATACATAGGCACGCAGACACAGACACAGAAAAGCATGCATATATATACATATACATATACATATACATATACATATATATATATATAGACACACATATATATATATACATACTATATATATATATATATAGATATATATATATATATATACTATATATATATATATATATATATATATATATATATATATATATATATATATACATATTATAGAGGTAGATAGATAGATAGATAGATATATATATACATATATATACATATGTATACATGCACATACATAATATACATGTACACAATCTAAACATTTGAGAGTTTAGTTATTCATGCGTGCACACTCACACACAGATGCAGACATATAGACGTACACACACACACACACACACACACACACACACACACACACACACACACACGCACGCACGTACATACTTATGTCTGTGTGTGTGTGCACGTGTGCGTGTGTGTACGTATATATTTCTGTATTTATGAGTGAATGTGCACGTATAAATGCATATACGTATGTGTATGCATGTATGTATGTATGCATGTATGTATGTATTATATAAGTATTTATGTATATGTGTTTATGTGTGTATTTGTGTCTGTGTCACTCGCCACATTACAACTGGTGTATTTACGTCCCCCACGAGCTAGAAGTTCGGCAAAAGTGACGATAGAATAAATAGCAGAATTAAGAAAGAAGTTGAGTGGATTCGATCGAATTAACCCTTCGAGGCTGAGCCTCCAGTATATGAAACAAGTAAAAGAGTAAAAGTATACATACATGTGTGTATGTGTGCGCATGTGCATGCATGCGTGCATGCGTGCTTGTGTTTGCCTATAGATGGATAGATTAATATGTATATTATATATATATTTATATATATATATATTATATATATATATATATATAATATATATATATATATATATATATATATATATATATATTATATATATATATATATATATATATATATAATATATTATAACACATAGGCGTAGGAGTGGATGTGTGGTAAGTAGCTTGCTTACAACCACATGGTTCCGGGTTCAAGTCGCACCGCGTGGCACCTTGGGCAAGTGTTTTCTACTATAGCCCCGGGCTGACTAAAGCCTTGTGAGTGGATTTGGTAGGCGGAAACTGAAAGAAGCCCGTCGTATACAGGTATATATATGCGTGTATGTTTGTGTAAATGTGTGTCTGTGTTTGTACCCCCCCCCCCCGCCCGCCACATCACTTGACAACCGACGCTGGTGTGTTTACGTCCACGTAACTTAGCAGTTCAGCAAAAGAGAGCGATAGAATAAGTACTAGGCTTACAAAGAATAAATCCTGGGGCCGATTTGCTCGACTAAAGGCGGTGCTCCAGCATGGCCGCAGTCAAATGACTGAAACAAGTAAAGATTCAAAGATTCAATGATATCCACATATAGTTTGTGTGTATGTATTCTTATCTTTCATCTTTTATCTTTCTACTTGTGTCAGTCATTTGACTACGGCCATACGGGAGCACCGCTTTGAAGAATTTTAGTCTAATGGATCGACCCCGATTCCTTTCTTTTAAGCCTGGAAATTATTCTATCCGTCTCTTTGCTTACCACTAAGTTACAGTGTCATAAGCACACTAACACCATTGTCAAGGGGTGGTGAGGGACAAACAGAGGTGCAAAGACACACATATTTATATATAGATTTATGTAACGGGCTTCTTTCGGTTTCCGTCTGTCAAATCCACTCTCAAGGATTTAGTCTTCCCGAGGCTTTAGTAGACGATACTTCCCAGGATGCCACGTGGTGGGACTAAGCCCGGTACCTAGTGGCTAGGAACCAAACTTCTTGCCACATAGCCAAGCCTATGCCTGCTGTGTGTGTGTGTGTGTGTGTGGTGCGTATGTGTAAATGTGTATGTTTGTATATGTGTACATAAGTATATCATTAAAAAATCTAGCACTGAGAGATGGAAGGAACAAGAGTAAAGACGCTTACAAAGAATAAATCCTGGGGCCGATTTGCTCGACTAAAGGCGGTGCTCCAGCATGGCCGCAGTCAAATGACTGAAACAAGTAAAGCGGACAAGCGAAAACCCCTAATCAATTTCCAAACAAATATCACCAGAATTTCGATATATATATATATATATATAATATATATATATACTGAGACCCCCTTCGGTCATGACTGACCATGGGATTGCACCTAGGAAGTGACCCTCCCAGGCACAAATTCGGGCAAGGTTTTATTATGGACGACCAGCAGTCGCCCATGCATACCAGCCCCCACCCTCTCTACGCCACCGATGTTATCCAAGAGAAAGGCAAGGGTCGATACAGATTAGCACCTGTGACGTCGCAACTCCTTTCTACAGCTTAGTGAACTGGAGTAACGTGAAATAAAGTGTCTTGGTCAAGAACG